>NC_090741.1:104642880-104651883 GCF_036898095.1 Palaemon carinicauda | reverse complement strand
GTCGTCTCTATCTAGAGCTTTTAAATGTGTGTGCACACACACTCGCACAATTATATATATTTATATATATATATATATATATATATATATATATATATATATATATATATATATATATATATATACATACATTATATATATATATATTTGTTCCGACACAGAGACTTACCTTGAAACACTTTATAGGAGATTACTGGTAACTCCTCTCCGACGACCAGATTTTTACGTAGTTTCCCCCTACTTCCATGTTCTATACTGTCCTGAATAACGGGAAATAACATGACCTGGGGGCATTGCCCAGGCAGGTCGCCCGTCTTTGAGAAGCTCTCCCGAGTATGTTTTCTGGTCGCGTTGTGTTCACACACACCGCTCCTTATTCTCTGTGCGACCCCCTTTGTGCGCGTTACTATGTAGTTACTACATGGTCTCGATTCCTTCACGAGTGATTAGTGCCTTATCTGTGTTCTTTTAGGATCGTTCCTTTGTGCTTTTATTGGCGTTTTAGTGCTTTGCCTTGCTTTATGCTTGGGTTTAGCGATCTCTGTGTGTGCTTTGGAGTACGATCGCCGTTGTCCTGGGCCTAGAGCCGGGTATTTGTGTTGGGCTTTCTTGTCAAAGCCAGTTCGCCGTCAGAATGCGGCACGATGAAGACGGACTCGAAGAGGTCTCCTAGGGAAACTAGCATGTCTTCCCCTGCGACGTCGGCAGGAGAGGGGGCAGGTTGAGTGCATTCTTCTCCCCTACCCAGAGTAGGGGACGAGGTAAGTCCTTGAAGTGTAAGAAGTTGGTGCCTCCTTCCCAAGGGTGAGATGTTGTGGGGGGAACCTTCTTTGTTCAGGGCAGATCAGGCGCCTACAGGTGAGTGTGTGGGGGTCCGAGGGACACGTCTCTCTCGTAGGGACGGCGTCTCGGCGGAGGACCCCATGTGGCCTAATAATGTTCCTTTTTTCTTATCACCAGATTCATGGGTAGAGGCCTCAGGCGCTTCAGCTGCGGAGGGATCCGCTGGCGTGGGATGTACCAAGGACGCCGTTGAGGTCCCCACTGGACATGGAGGAGGTCCTATGCTAGTCCTTCACCCTGGATCCGCATCGGGGCTCGATCCTTCGGGCCCTTCAAGCGAGGAACGTCGGAGACGACACAGGAGGAAGAGAGATCAGTCTGTGTGGAGGAACTCCCCTTGCGGTCTCCCACAGGATCTCGGGACGGGAAGTCCCCGTTCCCCTCCATACAAGCCAAGAGCCCCGCCAGAGAGTCAGCTGATGGGCGGAGGACCCCGTCTTGTAGGCCTAAGTCCCTTCCTAGAGCCAACCCATCCGCTCAGTGGAGGGAGCCGTCTTCTAGGATGGGCAGCCTAGACGGGTCTCCCCATCGGGATGATAGACAGGGACGGGCACCCCCGTCGATCTGTTTCACGGAGGAGCCGTCCCGGTTCTCGAGGAGAATGGGGATCAGTCTGTGTGGAGGAACTCCCCTTGCGGGCTCCCACAAGATCTCGGGACGGGAAGTCCCCGTTCCCCTCCATACAAGCCAAGAACCCCGCCAGAGAGTCAGCCGGTGGGCGGAGGACCTCGTCTTGTAGGCCTAAGTCCCTTCCTAGAGCCACTCCATCCGCTCAGTGGAGGGAGCCGTCGCCTAGGATGGACAGCCTAGACGGGTCTCCCCATCGAGATGATAGACAGGGACTGGCACCCCCGTCGATCTGTTTCACGGAGGAGGCCGTCCCGTCGTCCAGGTCCTCCAGGAGAATGGGGATCAGTCTGTGTGGAGGAACTCCCCTTGCGGTCTCCCACAGGATCTCGGGACGGGAAGTCCCAGCGTACAGGAGAGTCCTTGCCTTAATTAGGGGTTATAACAACCTTATAGAACCCGCCACTCAAGAGGAAGAACCCTGGACTTCAGGCCTGAACAAGTTCATAGCGGTCCCCGCCCAGAAAAAGTCCTCTCTCTCTCTTCCCGAGGCCAGTAACGTGGGGATTGGAAAGACTCACATTGATAAGGTCATATCCCGCAATAGCGACTCCTGCAGGGGTCACAGCTCAGCAAAGCTCCTACAGGGTTTGAAGTCGCAGACGAAATACTACTCTTTAGAAAATAGGCCGACCGGTGCGTGCAAGACCGAGGAAACCATAGACATCCTGTGCCAGGGCATCTCCGACGGGAGGGCATCGGCAGCATCTACCTTCTTCTCCCCTTCCGAGTCGGCAATGATGGAGGAGATGTCCAAGGACTTAGTTAATGTGGCCTCCTGGCTGGATTGGTGGGCCACCACCCTAGTAGGCACCCAGATTCCTACAGACTCCATGGAACCTGCAAAACGGGAGGCTCTGAATGAGTTGCTGGGGTCAGGTAGCCGCGCCCTTAAATTCCTGACCTTTCAGTCTTTGGCTCTCTCCGCAAACTGGATTCTCCGGAGAAGAGACGCCCTAGTCAAGAACCTTCCCATTAAGCTTCCTGACAGAGAAGCTAAAGCCTTGAAGACCTGCTCCGTCTGGGGGGAGCAACTTATTCCGACGAAGAAGGCGGAAGAGGTCGTGGAGAAGTTGGCCAAAAAGAGGGAGCTACCTACCCTGAAGCCACAGGCGGCACGCCGCCCCATCTTCAGGAGGCCAGTGACAGAAGCACCCATGGCCGCGCGTACCACACCAACTCAAGGAAGGAGGGAACCCTCGTCAGGACAGTGGTCTTCCTCTGGGGTTCCCCCCCGAAGAGGTTCATCTTCTAACCCCCCAACGTATAGGTCTTCTTTCTACTCCTCCAGGAGGGGGAGAACAGGCCGTTCTTCCCGTAGGAGATAAGATGGGAGGCCCCCCTCCCCTGCCCAAGCCTCAGGTAGGGGGATGCCTCAGACTCACTTGGCAAGCATGGAAGCTCCACGGAGCAGATCCGTGGACAGTTACAGTACTAAAGGAGGGCTACAGGATCCCCTTCATGGAAGAGACACCCCCCCTAGTTCCAGCAACGCAGGCAGACTGGTTGGTGCCCAAGGACCTGGCGAAGAGGGCAGCGTTGGACGAAGAAGTCAAGACGTTGCTGCAGAAGGGAGCTTTAGAAACAGTGACATTCCCGGGTCCGGGGTTCTACAGCCGCCTGTTCCTAGTGGAAAAAGAGACAGGAGGGTGGAGACCTGTAATAGACCTGTCAGCCCTCAACAGGTTTCTCAGGAAAGTGACCTTCAAAATGGACACTCCAAGAACGGTCATGGCGTCCTTGAGAGAGGGCGACTTTTTGATTTCTATAGACCTCAAGGACGCCTACTTCCAAGTGCCCATTCATCCGTCGAGCAGGAAGTTTCTCCGGGTCAAGTGGGGTACCCAGGTGTTACAATTCAAGGACCTATGCTTCGGTCTTTCAACAGCCCCCCAGGTATTCACGAGGGTCTTTACGACGGTCCCCATGTGGGCCCACGAACGGGGCATTCGACTGATCAGGTACCTGGACGACTGGTTACTCCTTTCATCCTCAAAGGAAGACTTGAAACAACAGGGCGAAGATCTTCTTCAATTGTGCAAGACCCTGGGCATCGTGGTCAACTTGGAGAAATCACAGCTAACCCCATCCAACAGGAGGACGAACCTTGGAATGGTCCTGGATTCGTTACAGGTCAAGGCATTCCCAACCACGGAAAGGCTGGACAACCTGGATCGAGTGCTCCGGCCCTTCCTTCTGGGTCGCCCCAGAAGAGCGCAGGATTGGCAAAGGTTGGTAGGGCACCTGGTGTCCCTAGAGAAGCTGGTACCTCACGGGAGACAAAACTTAAGGGTTCAATGGAACCTGAAAGAACATCGGAACCAGAAAAGTTCCCCGGACATTGTGGTCCCTCTCCTTCAGGAGTCCAGGAAGGCCTTGGAATGGTGGCAGGATCGGTCGAACACCCTAAGGGGGTTGCCACTGTCCTCCCAACCTCCCGAGGTTCTTCTCTTCACGGACGCATCGAAGGACGGGTGGGGAGCCCATCTCCGGGAAAAGACAGCAAAGGGGGCGTGGTCAGAGGGGGAGAAATCCCTACACATAAATATCCTGGAAATGAGAGCGGTCCAAGAAGCCTGCAACCACTTCGAGGAGGACATGAGAGGGCGTTCGGTGGCCCTAATGTCAGACAATGCAACGGTGGTGGCTTACGTGAAGAAGGAGGGGGGACTGAGGTCAAAAGAGTTGTGCGAACTAGCCCTTCAAATCCTAAAATGGGCGGAACAGAAGGACGTCATCCTGACGGCAAGGTTCATCCCAGGGAAGAACAACGTCCTAGCAGACGGCCTCAGCAGAGTGGGGCAAGTGGTAGCAGCAGAATGGTCCCGACACCCACAAGTGGCAAGCTACATTATACAGATGTAGGGATCTCCGGTAATGGATCTGTTTGCAACAAGGTTGAACGCGCAACTCCCCGTATTTTGTTCTCCCGTCCCAGATCCGAAGGCGGCAAGGGAAGACGACTTTCAGCACAAGTGGGACGGACTGGACGTGTACGCCTTCCCCCCCTTCTCCCTGATAAGGCAGGTCCTCAACAGAGTAAGGGCAGCAACCAACCTAAGGATGACTTTGGTAGCGCCTTGGTGGCCGGAGAGAGAATGGTTCGCGGACCTAAGGAACCTCACCTTCCTACCTCCTTGGCCTCTACCCGGCAGGTCAGACCTATTAAAACAACCTCACTTTCAGAGGTTTCACAGAAACCCGCAAGCCCTTCGTCTTCACGCCTGGAGATTATCCAGCGGCTCCTGAAGAAGCAAGGGTACTCCGGCAAGACAGCCAGGAGGATGTCGCTATACCGGAGGAAATCATCCACAGCCGTCTACCAGTCTAAGTGGGCGGTATTCGTGAAGTGGTGCAGGGACAAGAAGTTAGAGCCCTTGGAAGCGTCAGTGCCCGTGATAGCCGACGTCATGGTTTATCTCAGGGACAAGTTAGACATGTCAGTTCCAGCGATCAAGGGAGTTCGGGCGGCCCTGGGTCAAGTCTTTCTTCTCAAGGGCATAGATCTCGGCTCCTCCAGGCATATCTCCATGCTTATCAGAGCGTTCGAACATCATGCCCCCCTTCCGCCCCTAGAATCCCGAGTTGGGACTTAGCGCGAGTCCTAGATATGTTACGGAAACCACCATTCGAGCCCTTAAAGGACATCGATGACAAGAATCTCACGCTCAAGGCGGTCTTCTTGCTAGCATTAGCCTCGGCTAAGAGGGTGGGCGAGCTACACGGACTGTCATTCGAGGTGGAACACACTAGGGGATGGAAGGAAGTAACCTTTAAGTTTGTCACATCCTTCGTCGCCAAGACTCAGAACCCCTCGGTGTGGGATCCGAGGTTTGAGAGTTTTTCGATTCCGGCAATCCCGAATAAAGGAAACCCGGAGGACCTAAAATTATGCCCGGTCAGGACTATTAGGAAATACTTTAAGAGAACGGCAAACCTCCGCCCGTCTATCAAGAATCTCTTCGTCTCATGGGGAAAAATAAAGAAAAACATATCCAAAAATACGGTTTCGTTCTGGCTCAGGAAAGTGATCACGCAAGCCTACTTAAAACAAGGTCTTCCTACACCGGGGAAACCCAGAGCTCACGATGTTCGGGGCATTAGCACCTCTCTAACGTTCGAAAAGAACATGTCAGTAGCGCAGGTTCTTCGAGCGGGAACTTGGTCCAACCAGTCGACCTTCACCGCACATTATCTCAAGAACTGTACGAGAAAGTCTCTAGACGGGTTTTCTATCGGGCCGGTCATCTCAGCCCTGCATTCGGTTTGACGGCTCAAGCCCAGGCTCAATCTCGAAACATAAAGTATCTAGACACAAGGAGCCGAGTTCTATTTTCCCCCCTTTTCTAACTTTCTCGTACCGTCAGTCGTCATCAAGAAATATCGCTCATTACACAAGACGAAAATTCGCCATATCAAGCACAACGAAGGTATTGCAGAAGGGTAAGTGTTATATCACACTTAATGAGTCTTTTACGTAGTTTTCCCTACTGTCCATCGGGGTCAGGGCTAAAGGGCACTCCCCCCTCCTAAGGTGTAAGTCTCCTATAAAGTGTTTCAAGGTAAGTCTCTGTGTCGGAACAAATCACAAATTTTAAGTAATTTGTATTTTTCCTAACAATACTTACCGAAGAAACACTTTAGGTTTAGGGCCCCCCCAACCGTCCCCGCAGTGCCCCGCTGACCTCGTGGTTTTGTTCATTACATAAAACATACTGGGGAGAGCTTCTCAAAGACGGGCGACCTGCCTGGGCAATGCCCCCAGGTCATGTTATTTCCCGTTATTCAGGACAGTATAGAACATGGAAGTAGGGGGAAACTACGTAAAAATCTGGTCGTCGGAGAGGAGTTACAGTAATCTCCTATAAAGTGTTTCTTCGGTAAGTATTGTTAGGAAAAATACAAATTACTTAAAATTTGTGATATATATATATATATATATACATATATATATATATATATATATATATATATATATATATATATATATATATATACATATATATACATATATATATACATATACATATCTATATATATATAGATATATATATATACACGTACATATCTATATATATATATATATATATATATATATATATATATATATATATATATATATATATATATATATATATACACGTACATATCTATATATATATAATGTATATATATGTATATAGATATGTATGTGTGTATATATATATGTATATATATATATATATGTATGTGTATATATATATATGTGTGTATATGTGTATATATATATATATATATATATATATATATATATATGTATATAATATATATATATATATATGTATATAATATATATATATATATATATATATATATATATATATATATATATATATATATATATATATATATATATATATATATATAATTGTGCGGGTGTGTGTACACACACATTTAAAAGCTCTTGATAGAGACGACTGGTGAAATCTTGGGCTCTTTGCGTCAATGGGTGTAGAATATGGAGATGATGATGATTTATATGTATATAGCCTATGTGTGGAGTAATCAGTTTTTTTTAATTAGTCCAGTAAGGTGATAAATCTGTCAAAATCAGTCATGATGTAATAATCATGACTACGATGGCACGATCATGTAAAGGTCGAGAGAGTAAGTTTGGACCATTTTACCAAATTCCCTTCATTCTGCATAGATACATAAGGGCCAGTGGCGAGAGAAGGACCAAGGTGATACGTGGAATTTATTATTCTAGATAATTTATTGTGTACAATGCTTGTTCTAATTGTGTTTCTTTGAATTTTGAGAGAATGGGGTTTAAATCTCGCTAATGTTATGGAAAAGTATGGTAATGGGAAAAATAGTCGATGGCATTGGCTGCACGTTATGGTGCGTTTATTATCGCTTTGATAAATGAAAGTAATATTTTACATATGCAGTGTATTCATGCCGTGAAGAAATGGCTTCCATGAAGAGTGATAAATGACTTGTGCTTGGAAAGGAAATAGATCTTAATTTTTGATGGCGCTAATATATTGCTCTATTTTTTTTTTTTTTTTTTTTTTTTTTTTTTTTTTTTTTTTAGCTTTTTTTGGGCTTGTGGAATTTTATCTATTTTGGCTAACATTAAACTCGCCATTTTAATTTTGTCATGCTTTATATATTGTTTTTTTAAAAGATATATTTTGGATTGTAGATTTTCCTCTTTAATATGGAATAGAAATTAATTAGTCAAACACCCTTCTTTGGTGAATTTGAAATTTTTAATTTGAAATTTTTAATATATCGTATTATCAGCCATAAAAAAGTATACGTATCGAGTTGACAGTCGACTTTGGTATGTCAAATCAAAGGAACATTCTGTGAGGAAACCATCATCATCATCATTATCGTTATCATTGTTAGTTCCCCAACTACGATAATCACTTTTAGTAAAAAATCAAAACGAGAAATCTTGTTTAAGTATACTTTCTAGGGCATCGCTTCCTTAATTTGAGGAGAACTTTCGAAAAAACAAAATATTTGGAAAAAGATGGTGGAAAATGAGTTCCGCAATGGTTGCATGTTATATATCCGATAAATTACCGGTTTAATAAATTGAGAGTAACAATTAGAGTAATTTTAACATACGTAGTATATACATGCTAAAACAGCATAAATATTTTTACGATGCCATTTTTTTAGCTATATTGCTCATTTTGAAATTTACTTTAGATTATATTTTTTTTACTTTTAAATGTAATAAAAAACTGATTCAAACATGGCATTTCTCTAGAGAATATGAAGACCTTTTTATAATTTATTTATTATTTATTTATTATTTATTTATTATTATTACTTACTTGCTAAGCTACAAACATTACAAAGGTATCCGTGGCTCTCCTAAGTCTAATAAAAAAAAAAAATGTACTTGGTGGTTAGTAGGTAATGGTGCTTCGTTGCCAAGAATTGTTAGGTCATAATAATCCTCCCTATAATCATTACTATCATTAATAGACATTTTTATTTATTATTATTATTATTATTATTGTTATTATTAAAAAAGAAATATAGTAACATAAGGTGGTAGAGATAAGTCCTGACCCTATGGACATTACGTACTGTTCCTTTGCTCGGAGCAAGGCTCCTTCATTCTCAGAGAGTCCTCTGATCCCTGGGTAATGGGCAGTTTAAACGTGGAGTGTGTATTGCGTAGACTGTCGGTGTACGTAGAAGAAATTTGCTGATACACTTGCGTAATTATATTGCATGACACTTTTGAACGTCTTTACTTCCTGAATGCTAAGGGAACAGTTGGTGAATATAATTAAACGGCTGGTAAATTGGACGAAGAACGAATGGTTCCTTCCATTGGCTACATGTAACAAATGAGATTGTTATTACCGCTTGTTTGGATAAATGAAAGTACAGCAATAATTTGCTTTGTTGGGCAGTCGGTGGCCTGCGTAAGGAGTAATAAATTATGTATCCTTGAAAAGATTATAAACTTAATTCTGGGTGACGATAAGATTGGAAATAAACTTGAATTGTAGGTGGATA
>NC_090741.1:104626587-104634880 GCF_036898095.1 Palaemon carinicauda | reverse complement strand
ATATATATTATATGTATGTGTATATATGTGTATATATGTTTGGATGTATATTTTAGATTAAATATATGTAAATGTATATATTTTATGCATGTATAATTGTATGTGTATGTGTGTATGTATGTCTATGTATATTTGTTTATATATATCTATGTACATACCGCGTGTATATACACATATAGACATCTGTAATGTATGTGTATATAGACGTTTGTGCGTATATGTATGTATATACATGTTTGTATGTATGTATACAGTATTTATAGCAATACCTATACATAATTGTATATATATTTTTCTATTTGTAGAAATGCATGAAAATAAACAAACATTTATATAAATCTAAATACTTATATAGATTTGATTTTCCGCAAATTGGTTATGATTCCATCTAAAATCTAAATCCAAAAACTCCAACAGGAAAAACACGCCACGAATAATTTTCCGCCAGTGCAGTGGTCATGCTGGACCCCTGTCATGGCCTGTTTTTCTTTTGATATCGTTTTTTTCTTATTTTTTGTTCAATTATAATTTTCCGGCTCATTGGCTGAAGCCCTTTGATCGATGCCAGTTGTGATTGTAGCTTTGCCATTTTGCTTTTAGTGTTATCTCTGTATTTAATTGCGGTGTTCAAACAGCCTATTTATTTCATTCATGTTGTTGTTGAGTTTATATATATGGTATTAAGAGATTTATTGTATTCGCTAATTGCAATAGTTTTTAATTTTTAGGGTTTTTTGACACGCGTTATGTGCGAGATGGGAGTTATATTTATAAATGTATGTAGGCTATATATATGTTTGTGTCGGGAATAACTTAGGAATACGTTAAATTATATTTAAGTGCCACTCCATGGGTATTTTATTAACAAGAGAATTTGGTGTAAAGTAGTAGTAGTAACTTACTATAGTTAAGAGTCTAGAATTAACAAGGCTCTTTTATATATGTTTATAATTAAATGTATATATATTTTTGTGTATATATGTATGCATGTGTGTATATGTATTGCATGTGTGTATATGTATGCATGTGTGTATATGTATGCATGTGTGTATATGTATATATATATATATATATATATATACATTAATATATATATATATATATACATTATACTGTATGTCACCATCATCATCCTCATCATCCGTAGTAGTCGAGGTTGGTGATTGGTGCAAATTATGTAGCATGAAGTTGAACCCAAGTAAAACTCAAAGTACTATTGTAAGTAGATCGAAAACATTAGCTCTTCAAAATCTTGATGCCTGCATTAATAATGTTTCTTTACAATTTCAGTCGGGATTCTTGATTGCAAATATACTTTCGGAATCACATTTTTTCTTCAATTGCAAAAAAAAAATGCTTTATTGGTGATCAGTTTATCCATAGGAAATGTTTTAATTTTTTTTTTTTTCATTCTACCTTGTTTTATGTATTAGTCTCTCGTCAGGTCTAAAGCTGCGGACTGATATCATAATTTATTGGATAGAAACTTTTATCTGTTTGATTCATTATTCGTGTTTTAAAAATTAATCTGGCACCGTCGCTCATAAATTCTTTATGCAACATAAATATTTTTCATAATTAAAATCATTCATTGCACTCAAATCTTCAGACTGTACTTTTCTGTATTCAGTACTAGGTATGCAGCTCATTGTAACAGCCATACGTTCTCCATCATAAGGCACCATGCACAGTATTCTAGAAGTTTTATTCCAGCTTTGACCAGATTATGGAATCAAATCCCCAATGAGGCAGTTCAATATATGAAAACTTAGTCCATCCATTTTGTAAATGTTTTTATGTTGAGCCGGTGACGTAAGTCTTGTTTTATAGGTAATTTGTTACTGGCCTTAAAATATTTTATATTTTTATCCGAGATACATATACATATACACATATATATATATATATATATATCTATATATATATATATATATAATATATATATATATATATTATATGTGTGTGTGTGTGTGTACATTGAGCTACTTTCCTTGATGGAGCACTTCGGCTTGTAGCAATAAATTTTTCCAACGGGTTGCTCTTGCTTAGTAATAATAGTAATGAAGATGTTATATGTTCAGTGTGTGTAAATATGTATATATATATATATATATATATATTCATACATACATTTTAATATGTATACTGTGTGTATATATGTATATGATTTATAATTATAAATATTTATTTTTACTTTTAAGTTATATATATATATATATATATATATAATGTATACATTTATAGTTATATATATATATATATATATATTCATACATACATTTTATGTATTCTGTGTGTATATATGTATATAATTTGATTATATGTATACAGTATATATATATATATATATATTTATATTATATTATATTATAATATATAGTTATATATAATTTATATGTATATATATAATATATGTATATTATATTTATACATACATTATGTATACTATGTGTACTATGTGTATATACGTATATAATTTATAATTATATATATATATATATATATATATGTATATGTATTCATACGTATTCATACATATCTGTATACTATGTGTATATATATAATTCATAATTATATATATATATATATATATATACTGTATATGTATATATATATATATACTGTATATGTATATATATATATATACTGGATATGTGTATATATATATATACTGTATATGTATATATATATATATACTGTATATGTATATATATATATACTGTATATGTATATATATATATATACTGTATATGTATATATATATATACTGTATATGTATATATAATATATACTGTATATGTACATATATATATACTGTATATGTATATATATATATACTGTATATGTATATATATATACTGTATATGTATATATATATATATACTGTATATGTATATATATATACTGTATATGTATATATATATATATATATACTGTATATGTATATATATATATATACTGTATATGTATATATATATATATACTGTATATGTAATATATATATATATATACTGTATATGTATATATATATATATACTGTATATGTATATATATATATACTGTATATGTATATATATATATACTGTATATGTATATGTATATGTATATATATATATACTGTATATGTATATGTATATGTATATATATATATACTGTATAGGTATATATATATACTGTATATGTATATATATATATGTATATCACACATGTACATATAAATGTAATGGTAGTGTGTGTACAGTATGTGTTTTTGTATATATATATATACATATAATGTGTATATGTACATTTATATATATACACACACATATATATAATATATATATATATATATATATATATAAATATATATATATAATATAAAATATCTCCTATGAAAACCCGCACACAACTTTGCCAAACATTTGACAGGTCCCCCAAAAAGTCCCCCTGGAAAAACTCACTCTCTCTCTCGTCAGAATTCTTTCGAATATCAGTGCTCCTAGTTATAGTCAGGAGTAAGTGTTTTTCATCCTTTCGTTCTAGCAAATATTTTCATTTTTGGAATATCGGGAGTATCAGGAATTTCATATTTCTCAGCGCTCCTTAAAAATGAAGGACTGTTGGGTTTCAGTTTATCGGATTTGAACAATTTCTTGCATTTTTTTTTTTATTTCTCGTTGGCATTCCTGATGGGTTGAAAACGATTTCATATTTTTTTGTAACATTTTAGACTTCGTGTGTGTTAATGGCTTTTTATTTATTGAATTTTTTTTTCCTTTGCAGGTAAGATGATACTTCGGCTGTTTGGTGTATAAGTAGCAGCAATGAGTATATATTGTCTTTATTTTTTCTTTGTGTTTTTACGTACGTCCGCCAAGATTATTCTTTATTTTTTATAACTAAACGGTCCATAAGCGATAAAGATTGTCATTACATTTAACGTATTATCCATTATCGATATATTAATTCCATGCACCCTACCAAACTCTATTGGTTATTAACCCGAGATATTTGATCTTTTACGGTTCAAAAGAGTCATTTTCTGACGTAAATTTACATTTTAGGTATCTCATTAGGCTGGTAAATCAGTGTGAGG
Organism: Palaemon carinicauda; assembly: GCF_036898095.1. Classification (NCBI taxonomy): domain Eukaryota; kingdom Metazoa; phylum Arthropoda; class Malacostraca; order Decapoda; family Palaemonidae; genus Palaemon; species Palaemon carinicauda. The sequence continues at coordinate 104,630,802 of NC_090741.1, read as the reverse complement.
TTGGTAGTGAGAAGTTTATTAAGAAGGACAAAGGAAGAAGGACAAAGGTGTTTTGTGGTGCATTATGGTTCTTCTTTACTAAATGGTTTTCTCTCTCTCTCTCTCTCTCTCTCTCTCTCTCTCTCTCTCTCTCTCTCATGTCAGTGTTGTGACTGGTGGAGGTTTTGCATTAAGGCATTTCGTCTCATTTTATTTGCCGACTTATGGTGTACCTTTTACCCATAGTTGTAACGAGTGCACAGAAATACACGTACACATATATATATATATATATATATACTGTATATACTGTATATATATATACTGTTATATATATACTGTATATATATATGTATATATATGTATATGTATATATATGTATATATATATACATATATATATATAAATATATATATATATAAATATATATATATTAAATATATATATACATATATATATAGCATATATATATGTATATATACATATATATATATGTATATATATAAATATATATATGTATATATATACATATATATATACATATATATATGTATATATATACATATATATATGTTATATGTATATATATACATATATATATACATATATATATGTATATATATATATACATATATATATGTATATATATAAATATATATATATATATATATTATATGTATATATATAAATATATATATATACATATATATGTATATATATAAAATATATATATATATGTATATATATAAATATATATATATATATATATATATATGTATATATATAAATATATATATATACATATATATGTATATATATAAATATATATATATATGTATATATATAAATATATATATATATGTATATATATAAATATATATATATATATATGTATAGTATATATACATATATATGTATATATATAAATATATATATATATATAAATATATATATATATATATATATATGTATATATATAAATATATATGTATATATAAATATATATATATATATATAAATATATATATATATATATGTATATATATATACATATATATGTATATATTATAATATATATATATATATAAATATATATATATATATATATATATGTATATATATAAATATATATGTATATATAAATTATATATATATATATATATATACATATATATATATGTATATATATATATATATATATGTATGTATGTATGCGTAAAAATCACTGGAAAACGCGATGCTCAGATGCAGAAGAACCACAGGGAAAATGAAAATACGAAATATGAGATTAAGTCCTGACTAGTTTCGTGATAATTCTTCAGAGCCTCGGTGTCAATGACCTTAGATGTCAGGATGCCTGAAAACCTTAAATCAATCAATCAATCAATCTTCAGACCCTCTGAAGAAGTATCACGAAACTAGTCAGGACTTGATCTTATATTTCGTATTTTTATTTTCCCTATGGTTTTTCTGCATATATATATATATATATATATATATATATATAAACATTCATAGATTAATGATATATATAATATATATGTAGTTCTGGTAGTTTACAACCCAGAATGCCTTCATTAAAAACTTTTTATCGATAAGAAATAAAGAAAACTCACGATGTGTTCCCGAGGTCATAAATACACATGCTCTCATTTTTAAAAGTTTGCAAAGGTAATTAATGAACAATTTATAACAACCTTATATTAGAAATTGATTAAAATTAAATAACTGACAAATTAACCTTGCACTTACCTTTGAGGAGAGTTGTAGTAGATTGGGGAAGGAAGAGGAGGAGAAGGAAGAGGATGGTATCCCCACCCCCCATAAAGCAGAGCTCAGGTAAAATATTGAGTTCTCTTTATTGAATGACATTTACCATTACAGTGTCGCTTAATTTACGCTTAATGGATACTTGGTTACCTTTTTTATCACTATTACTTTCAAGGTTTGACAAACTTATTTAGAGACAACTGTTTTTGCCTAATCGTTGAAATGGCATGAAAAGGGTGAAAATTATATGAACGCTGTATTAGTGGATGATTTTGTATTTACTTGAAAAAAAAATACACATTCAGCGCGAAATTTTTTTTTTCGTATACCAATGCAATACTCGTAACCCAATTCAAATTTGTGCTCATATCTCAATTTGTTCGTATTCAAAGTTAATCGTAATCCAAGGCTCTACTTTATATAATATCATAATCGAAATAGTATTAATCAGTTTCCTAACGTGTTTTTTTGCCAGAAAAGAATGAAAGTCACTCCCACATCTGCCATTTAACTGTTGAATTGTAGTTGCATTGTCTACCCTGTGTAGTAAAATTCTGTAATGTTAGTCCCTTCAAACATCACAGAATGGTCATTGCACGACTCTAATAAATATCACCTATTCATGGGAATTCCTAAATATTAAGGTTCTTTCCAATAAGACCCTCATTTCGTGTTTTAAGGTGTCTCTTTATCTTCCAAGTACTTGAACAAGTACCAAATTCTCAGTACAGACAAGTTAGAAATGCTTGAAAGGTGGGAGCTATCCCTAGATTTAGCAATTACGAGTAGTGTGATATACCCTTCAGCAAACGAGCCCCTTCTAGCTTATTGTGCCTTCCTTAAGTGTCTGGTTAAGTCCATATGTACTATGTAAAATTTGTGAATAAATTAATGTATATGTATTATTATTATTATTATTATTATCATCATCATCATCATCATCATCATCATCATCATCATCATCATCTCGGCTACAACCCTAGTTGGAAAAGCTGTATTCTATAAACCCAAGTGTTCCAGCAGAGAAAAATAGCCTTGTGATGAAAGGAAACAATCAAATAAATATACTGTAAGAGAAGTAATGAACAATCAAAGTAAAATTTTAATAACAGTAACATTAAAATAGATCTTAGATATATAAACTATAAAAACCTAATGAAAAAAAGGAAGTGTGCTCGAATGTGCTCTCAAGCAAGAAAACTCTACCCCATGACAGTGGAAGACAGGCTATGGCACTGCCCAAGATGAGAACGATGATTTGATTTTGGAGTCTTCTCTGAGAAGATCTGGCTACCATAGCTAAAGTCTCTAATATCCGTGCCAAGAGGTTAGTGGCCATCGAACAATTACAGTACAGTAGTTCACCCCTTGTGCGAAGAATAATATATAGTATCTCAAGTGTTGTCAGGTGTATGAGGACAGGAGAATGTGGCAAAAATATGCCATACTATTCGGTGTATGTGTAAGCAAAGGTAAAACGGAGTCTTAGCCAGAGGGGGATCCATTGTAGTACTGTCTGACTAGTGAATGGACCCAATAACATTCTAGCGGTAGTATCTCGATGGGTGGCTATTGCCTTGTCCAACCTACTACCTACTGTGTTTATATATAGATGCAAGTGATTTCAAGTATATATTTTATTTAAGGTTTTGACTGATTGTTAAATTAATGGCTCTCGGCTCTTTATGCCAGGGATTGTTATGGCCTGATTGGTAACGTCTCTGCCTGGTGTTTGCCAGATGGGGGGTGATTCCCGTTCAGACTCCCTAGTGCTTTTAGTGTCTGCAACCTTGCCTTCCTTGTGAGCTAAGGTTGGTGGGGTTTGGGGGAGCCTATAGGTCTGTTCAGTCATCATTAGCCTGGCCCTCCCTGGTCGTAGCTTGGGGGGAGAGGTGTTTTGGGCGCTGATCATATGATATATGGTCAGTCTTTTGGGCATTGTCCTGCTTGCTAGGGAAATGTCACTGTCCCTTGCCTCTGCCATTCATGTGTTTGCCTTTAAACCGACAGCTAACAAACAAACAAATACACAATTCACTTCTTAAGGTCAACAGTGGGCCCCGTGAACTTTCGAGAAAACCATCCCTCGTAATGAACCGGGGAAAAAAGAGGAAGGAAGAGAATACCGTTAATGAAGCCAATGAGAGGAATAATAGCAACGAGGATGTAAGAGGGGGGGGGGGGGTGCAGGGGAAGGTCGGATAGACACTGGGAGGGGAAAGGGGAAATAGGGTAAGTCTGAGAGGGGAAAAAAAGATTCTTCATTATGAAGAAAGGGCCTCCGTGTTCTTCCCTATTGTCAGTTGGTCTTTTAGGATTGGTTAATAATGATGACAGATGGGCCGAGATAAACAATGCCCAAGTCGAAAGGCAGGTCTTGTAGGGGAAATCATTTTCTTATTTTTTTCTAAGATATTGAAGGGTATTTTGGGAATTTTTAATTAGGAAGTCTTTCTAATCAAGAGA
>NC_090741.1:104614087-104619087 GCF_036898095.1 Palaemon carinicauda | reverse complement strand
TTTTTTTCTTTTTTTTTTTGCTGTTATAAACGAAGTTTATCAAATATGCTATGATAATATTATTTATAAATATTGATTTTATTCAATCACCATTTGTAAATATAAATGACTGCTATTATCTTTTTGTTTTTTATATATATAATTATAGGTAATTTTCAACTCCTTAGAATTCAACCTTTCTCTCATTGAGTCCAAACGTGTTTGGTCACGTTTTAATGCAAATGATTTAACTTCGTGCTTTGGAAAAAAAAAAAAAACTTGCGTACACTGTCAACCCTAAGAAATAAAGAAGGCGGTGTGTGTCTCTGTGCATGTGTGTGCGTGCGTTCGTTTGTGGATGTTTTTATTAAAGGGGCCCTTTCCTATACCGTTCCTTGTACCTTACACCTCGCGTTTTGTTTACACGTTGAGGGTGCCAGGCGTATAGAGGGAGCCAAGTGAGTGCCAGCTCCCCCCTACCCCCCCTCTCACTCTCCGTCTGATGCAGTGCCAATTCGCTTAGGGGCCTTCAGCCAAAAGTTGCTTGTGTTTTTTTTCCCAAACTTTTTTGTTAAATATCTTAACGCTGTGCCCCTCCGTTCCCATACACCTACAGGATTTCCCTTTGCCGTGCAGCCTTTCTCATGCCGTCGTGTACGCTTTTCCGTTTACCTTGCACGCTTTTCTTTGTGCACATCTCCCCCATGTCGTGCACACATTCCCCTTTGCTGTCACGTTTCCTCTTCTCTGTGCACATTTCCCATTTTGCCGGGCACATAACCCTTTTGCCGTGTACATTCTCCCCTATGCCGTTCACATTTTCCCCTTACCATGTACATTTACCCTTTGCCATGTACATTTACCCTTTGCCATGCACATTTACCCTTTGCCATGCACATTTACCCTTTGCCATGCACATTTACCCTTTGCCTTACACATTTACCCTTTACCGGATACTTAACTCTTTTGTCGTGCACGTTTCAGCTTTGATGTGCTTAACCCCATTTCCTGACACCTCACCCTTTAATCGTGCACATTTCTCCTTTGCCTTTGACTTTCCGTGCAAATTTCTCCTTTGCCGTGCAGATTTCGCCTTTGCTGTGGACGTTTCGCCTTTGCTGTGGACGTTTCGCCTTTGCTGTGGAAGTTTCCCATTTGTTGTGGAAATTTCCCATTTGTTGTGGAAATTTCCCATTTGTTGTGGACGTTTCCCATTTGTTGTGGACGTTTCCCATTTGTTGTGGACGTTTCCCCTTGGCCATACAGATTTCCCCTTGGCCATACAGATTTCCCCTTGGCCATACAGATTTCCCCTTGGCCGTACAGATTTCCCCTTGGCCGTACAGATTTCCCCTTTGCCATGCAGATTTCTCCCTCTGCTATGGCAGTTTCCTCTTTGCCGTGCAGATTCCCCTTTTCTTGTGGACGTTTCCTCTTTGCCATGCAGATTTCCCCATTACTGTGGACGTTTCCCTTTGCCGTGCAGGTTTTCCCTTGGCCGTTCAGATTTACCCTTTTCCGTGCAGATTTCCCCTTTGCTGTGTACGTTTCCCCTTTGCCGTGCAGATTTCCCGTGCTCAAGACGTTCCCCTTTGCCGTGCAGATTTTCGCTTTACTGTAGACATTTCCTCTTTGCTGTGCACAGTGACCCTTTGCCATGTACCTAACCAGTTTGTCGTACACACAATCCTTTTGCCCTGCACCTTACCATTTTGTCGTACACAATCTTTTTGCCATGCACCTAACCAGTTTGTCGTGCACATGATTCTTTAGTCATGCACCGAACCAGTTTGTCGTGCACATAATTCTTTTGCCATTCACCTAATCAGTTTGTCGTACATTTAATCCTTTTGCCATGCACCTAACCATTTTGTCGAACACACAACCTTTTTGCCATGCATCTAACCAGTTTATCGTGCACATAACCCTTTTGCCATGCACCTAAGACCTCAAATTTTCAGTCTCGTAATATTTATACCAAATGGTACAGTAAACTCGTGTCATCAGCATTCGATAAATAGCAAGCGAGCCTCTCCTATAATAAGGCGACTGTTTGCAGTTTGGTGTCTGATCTATTATTTAAAGAGGAGGAGAATGTTCATAAGCGTATTTTTTTTTTCGCAAGGGAAGTTTCATGTTCAGATTGAGTTCTACGTAAGTGATAGTTTATTCTTTAGTCTTCCTTCCACAGGCTACATTTAGAATGTTCCTCCTCATTCTGTTTTTAATAGTTATTCATAAACCATTCTTTATTTTTTTAAGGCAAGTTCGTTGCTGCTTTCGTTCTTGATTGTCATCCTTTGAAATAATACACACACACACACACACACACACACATATATATATATATATATATATATAGTTAGTGTTGTGTGTATATTTGTAAATATATGTATATGTACATATATATATTATATACAGTATATTGTATATGTGTATATGTGTGTGTGTGTTTGTGTAGTATTATGCAGTCCCAATGGAAGTAATTGGCTTCAAGAAATTAATCTTTTTTTCTTTTTTATGAAATGGCACATAAAAAATTGACATGGAAAACCCCAAATGGAGAAACGGAAAACGAAGTTATTTTATTCTCGGCAAGTTAATTTAGTTAAAACGAGCACTGTCATATTAATACTTTCAACATTATGAAATTTAATTCTAATTGATTATAGAAATAAATTGCTCCTATGCTTTCATCATACATATCAACATAAATTAGGCCATATTCAAAACTTTTCATATACCCATGTTACCATAGCTTGCTAATATTCTCTCATCTTTTCCTCTCTTGCGAACACACAAGTTCTTGCTAGTTCCCTTAGTTTCTCTTCACTAGTTCCAATCAAAGCTTATATCATTTGTAAACTTTAATATTCTCCTGGTTTTCTTATCCCACAAGATTATATCAAAAGTCCGTTTCTGGCAATCGAGCCAGGCAATCAACAACAACGGTCCCTTTTTATGACTTCCTGCTTCCCTCCATCCGAGAAGATAATGAATTTCCATGGTGACATAACACTCCCTTGGCTCAGACCCACTGCACATGGAACCATCCACCCTTCATTTACATATTAAGAGGAGGCGCTTATATCATAAAAACGTTTTACTCTCTCCTCAACTCTTCTTCTACATCCTCACCATGTTCCACAGTGCTTCAGTGTCAGTATTTTTTTTCCTTTCCCATCAATACTCACCATATCTTTTAAATAACAAAAACAAGATCTTTTTATATATTTTCCGTCTAAACCAACACAATTAATTCATTGATTTTCTTTCATAATTTTTCAATCAAAATCCTAAATCTTACCCTGTACCATCTCTGGTATGCCGAAAAATGTTACGTCATTATTCCTTTACACAATTACCTTACACCCAAGGTTAGTAATTCTTCCAGCTTATTCATTTGGAATATTTTCCACATCCAAACATATCCTACAAACCCTGGTCAGCTATTTAGTCATACGTAGTCATTAAAGCCCAGGCCATCCAAGGTAGTAAATTTCTCTTCTTATTACTCATTTTCTCTTATTCTTCCCCCTCCCAATGTCATCTTTGTTTTCAAATCAAATTCTTCCATAATTTTTCACGAGCATGCACGAATCCTTTCCAGTCTTGCAATATCTATCTCTATCTATCTATCTATCTATCTATCTATATATATATATATATATATGCGTGTGTCTGTAAATCTAGTCTGGTATTATTGTCTCACTGCGCGCCATGCCACCTTGCTGGAAACAGTTACCAGCATTGACTGGGGTCAAGAAATAGGGCATGGAGCCAACAGCCTTTTATCTTAATACCTGCTTAAAAGCCAGAAGGTTGTATCCCTAAGAAATACCTCTGCAAAAGTGTGTGTGTATGTGTATATAAATATATATATATATATATATATATATACATATATATATACATATATATATATATATACATATATATATATATACATATATATATATACATATATATATATACACATATTTCACATATATATATATATATATATATATACAGTATATATGATTATACATATATGCCTGTGTGATGTGTCGATATATGTACTGTATATCTATACATATTTGTATATATGCATGTAATATATTTAAACTGATTGAACTACAAAGGAAGTAGCAAAAAGAGAGAGAGAGAGAGAGAGAGAGAGAGAGAGAAGGGGGAGGGGTAAGATTTAGGAGAGGTAATCTTTAACAGTGAAATGTTCTTCGTATTGTTTTTTAGAGATAAACCGAGGGTGGGGCGGGTGGGGGCTGGGAGCGGTAGGGTGGGGGGGGGGGGCGCAAACCGAATCGCTTCAAGCCTCATGGGAATGTGGCCAGCTGTGTATGAGAGAGAGAGAGAGAGAGAGAGAGAGAGAGAGAGAGAGAGATAGATAAGTAGTTCACCTGAGTCTCTCCTTAGATATATTCTGGTATACATTTCTAAGCGTTTTGATATCTCTCTCTCTCTCTCTCTCTCTCTCTCTCTCTCTCTCTCTCTCTGCGCGCATCCACACACAAACATCCACATGAAGTATGACCCACAAAGGACGACAAACTACTATGGTATTTATTTAAGTACTTCGGTAAATACTTCCTCCTACTGAGAGAGAGAGAGAGAGAGAGAGAGAGAGAGAGAGAGAGGGTTCAATATAAGGCGATGGTGTATGGAAGGCATCTTAAGTTTCATTTGGACGCTGACCATATAAAAAAGTTACTAGTTTTTAGTCCCATTGGCCTTCTCTAAACTCTCGATTTTCATGTATAAAAACAAAGCGTTAAAGAAATGAAATCTTTACAATTTCACTTCGTAAAAAGCTCTCTTAGTTTAGGAGAATATGTAAATATATAAATATCTTTTTTATTTAAGTTCTATGAGACCATCTGCATTTTTTTTTATTTGTAGATGCATCTTTAGCTTTTTTTTCGCTTGGCTAATGAGATGTTTTTTATGATTTTTCATTTTTATTTTTGTCAGTCCCTTCCATTCACTTATTTATGACTCATCTTTCATTCACATTGTAGTTT
>NC_090741.1:104596587-104609087 GCF_036898095.1 Palaemon carinicauda | reverse complement strand
TAACTAGGAGATTAGAGGGTATTCTATTACTCCCACCCTTTCCATGTCCTCCTACATTCACTCAGCATGCCTTCCTCTTCTTATTCTTCCTGATCCTCCTCCTTAATCTTCCTCCTCCTCCTCCTCATCAAACTTAATACTCCTCCTCCTCCTCCTCCCTCCCTCTTCCCAATCCTCCTCCGCCTCTTCTTAATCTTCCTCCTCCTCCTCCTCCTCCTCCTCATTGAAGGGCATGGAATGGCCCTAAGTCAATCGCTTCTTTAAGTCTCCTCTTCGTTGATAGTTTCTTCGATATTGACCGAGATGGCCCAAGAATTTTTGAGAGGTGTGGAAATAGATATTCCTCACCCTTAACCTTCTCTCTCCCTAAACTTTTCCCCCTTAATCTCCCTCCCTATTTCCCCTAGAAACACTTTTAGGCGAACTTTATTAATTTTTGTGTGAATTTTTATTAATTCTTTTCATTTACTTTTCACGACTCATGGTAACTCCTTCCTGCTCTTACAGCCTCCCAAGTTATAATGCAAATTTTAGGAATGGTCACGTGTTGTTGGTGTGCGTGCCACGGTAACTGAGATTTACTGGTAGTCACCCATCCAAGTACCGAGCAGACTGTGTTGTATAATTACCGATTTGGAAAAGACTTGCCTTCTGAGTGGTATATATTCACATATGTCGCCGTTTGTTCATAAGCAACTTTGCACCAAAACTACTCTACCAATTTTGACCAAACTAGGTAGTCATGTTGGGTATGACCCAAAGATGACACTTAACATTTTGTATAGTACACCAAAGCTTTGAAAATAGTTTCAATCTTAAGTAAATTGCAAATATTTTGTTAATTTTGTTTATGAACAACATTACGCAAAACTTCAGAGCCAATTTCAACGAAACTTGGTTGATATTTTGGGGTATGAACCAAGGACAAATTCATTAGATTTTGATGAAAATACATCGAAGTACAAGTAAGCAGTAGTGTTGGGCGAAATAACATGCTCTCTACTGACTGTCTTTCTAGTTTTATATATTAATGATTAATGTATATTTAAATAGCCCCTCTCAATATGTTTATTTGTAAATAACTCATTTCAATGTAATCTTTAGATTGAGTTCATATTAGCTTATCTGAAGTATTTTACCTCCAGACTTGTAGCCTTCCTTTCCTTAAGAGGCAGAGATGTTTTAAGCCACAAGTCATTATTTCTGTTTTCTTTTTCTATGGCTTGCAAATAAAAAGAGGCAGAAGCTTCCCCTATCCATCTCGCTGGTCTTTGGTCTCTTAAATACATCGTCAAATCTTCTGTATTTGTAAACTTCTCCGGATAACTTTCATCACTTTGGCCGCTTTGTACGTTTTTTTTTTTTATTCTCCAAGATGAAAGAAGATGTTTTTAGAAAGTTCCTCAACTTAATGTAAGTCCTCGTTGTGTGTATCGTATCGCGTTCCCAGTTCTCCCTTTAGATAAACTTCTCTCGGGTTTTTTTATATTTGAGACCCTTAAGGGGGACATTATTTTATTTTTAATCGAAAAAATTAAAGTTTCTAAACTTTAGAAGTTAGGACTTCGGCGAGTAACTTTTAACAGCTCTTTTTATTTTTTTTTTTATTTTTTTATTTTTTTATTTTTTATTTTTTTTTTCAATACATTTACTGTTATTTTGTGACTTTATTGTAAACTTAGTCGACGTATGGTTCGCTAAGAACGTGTCTCGAATATTTTGCGGGGTGCGGCGCTATTTTTTTTTTTTTATCTGTATCGGTGATAGGAATTTTTAATCTTATTTTGGAGTTATATATCGAATGAATGAAAGTTTGATGAGAGAGAGAGAGAGAGAGAGAGAGAGAGAGAGAGAGAGAATTTTACTTTTTCGTTAAAAGATGCTGTAATATAAGTTTGAAAGTAGATACAGTATCGTGGTTTCCATTAGAGAGAGAGAGAGAGAGAGAGAGAGAGAGAGAGAGAGAGAGAGAGAGAATTTTACTTTTTCGTTAAAAGATGCTGTAATATAAGTTTGAAAGTAGATACAGTATCGTGGTTTCCATTAGAGAGAGAGAGAGAGAGAGAGAGAGAGAGAGAGAGAGAGAGAGAGAGAGAGTGTGTGTGTTTTACTTTTTCGTTAAAGATGCTATAATGTAAGTTGGAAAGTAAATACAGTAGCTTGATTTCCAAAGAGAGAGAGAGAGAGAGAGAGACTCAGACTTGAATCTGTTCTATTACTTAGCCTCACGGATAATAGAAATTGATATAATACTTATCCTTGGAAAGCATGAAGGGACATGTTTCGCATTCCTGAAGACCCTTGTCGTGGTCTGGGTATTTTTGGATTATGTAGAGACAGACATTCATAGAGGGAGATTATGTAAAACTCTCGAATCTCTCTAAGAAACAGTAAGCGGATTTTGTAAATGGCAATCTAACATGTATATTGTCAAGATGGGCTTTTGGTAAATTTGGTAAATTTGGCAAATTTGGTCTCTCTCTCTCTCTCTCTCTCTCTCTCTCTCTCTCTCTCTCTGTATATATATATATATATAGAGAGAGAGAGAGAGAGAGAGAGAGAGAGAGAGAGAGAGAGAGATTGATTCCTCGAACTTATAATGTTTACTTTATCGAAAGGAAATACCCATCTGAATAGGGACGGAATGGAGGGAAACTTTCTATTCTCGCTGCTTCTATGTTATAGAAAGTGAGGGAACCTAATTTGAAGTAATATAGCAATAGGGTTGTTTATGGGAAAACTCGCTTGATATAACAGTATTACCCTATAACTCTCTCTGAGTAGGGATAATGTAACTTGTGATAGGGTTTGTGTATGGCCATGATCAACGAAGCTGTATTAGCCAGGGACACCCACATTTGGTTGATTCCTGTGAGTGATCAGACAAGCCTCCCATCACCAATCCGAAGCTGGCCAGTGTGGTGATGAAAACTGGCCAAAACCCAGACATGAATAATAAAGTCTGACCAAAAAAAAAAAAAAAAATAATAAAAAATCTGCATTTGTAACCATATACATGTGTTATTTGTAACGACAAAAACTTTGGGTACTAATTTAAGGCTAAGGCCGTGTTATAGCCCTCGGTGAACTCCCCCCCCCCCCCCGTAACCCCAACTTTCTACATTCCATTGACTTTTTTATTCAGTAATTATTCATTATAAAAGTATAGGTCCCTGCTTCGAGACGGTACGCGACTTCACTAGAATCTGTACTATTTTCTAACACACTTCCTTATTTCCATCGTTGTTGACGGTATGGTTACTGTGTCCTTGATGTATCTGGTATATTTCAACACATTATATCAAAAGAAAATTTTTAAAATATACTCATAAATATTCATAGTTTTTTTCATGAATTACGAAGCTGTAAACCATGTCTGTTCATTTCTAACAAGTCAGAAAATATAATTCTTTTATTGAAGGTGAAGGTGTCTGGTTTCAGTTCGTTTCATCAGAATAGATGCTCGCCAGAACGTCAGCCGGGCAAGGCTAATCCGCACACTTTGGTACCCAACCACAACAGTATCCTCCCAGTAAACAGCTTAAACTCACGGTCCCGGTTGGGGATCGATCTGCTGCCGTTGCGACTGCAATGCAAACGCGTTATCATTGTACCAGCCCATCGATATAAAAACATATTCCTGTCAAATCCCATTCATAAAAGGGGTGTCCCGGATAATGTTAGTCCATCATTACCCGGGAAAGTTTTTTTTGGTTTGCCAACAATACAAATCTATTCCTGTCAAATTCCATCACCGAGGAAAATAATACACTATAGCGACTTGATATTTGTCGTTGCCATTGTTATCGACTACAATACCTAATCAGGTTTACTGAACAAATTCGTGTAAATCTCTGGCGAGTAGACGGGCGAAGGCACACCCGTTTTGGTGCCTAATTGGTGATTTGGGTGTGATTGACTTGCTAATTGGAATGATTGGGTTGTTTGAAGGTTCATTGGTTTTGGGAGCGATTGAATTTGCTTGCCTAATTGCTCGCTGTTTGAGTTGCTTGCGTTGGTGGAACGACCGAATAAGAAGGGGGTTGTAACTGGAATCTTTACCTCTTTCTTCTCGCCATTTGCCTTTTCCCCCTCGTGTGGGGAGCTGGGATGGACAGGAGGGAGCTTTTGGAGGCTCCCGAGGGAGTTGGTCTTCGGAGGGATTCTGAGGTCTTTTGGATTTAGAGGCTCCATAACGCGGTAGGCTGGCGAGGTTCTAGAAACGGTAGAATTCATTGTTTCTTTGGAGCGTTTATCATAGCTTGAAATCATTTAATTAATTGTGACCCAAAACAGTCAATTAACATCAGATATATAAGATTTTTTGGGACACCAGGGGAGCCATGATATTTACATTAGATCAAACTGGTGGCCGATTAGAAACGTCCTTGTCTTTTGGTCTCTCGGACTGGGGTTAAGTTCCCGCTCAAGCTCGAAAGTTAATGGTAATGGCTGCAACCTTACCATCCTTGTGAGATAAGGATGGGGTCATTGAAGGAGCCTATAGGTCTTCATGCTGAATCATCAGCAGCTAATGCTTGATCCTCTCTGGTCTTAGACTGGGTGGAGAAGGGCTTGGGTGCTGATTGTATTTATATATGGTCACTATAAGGCATTGTTTTGTTTGATATAGCATTGTCACTGTCATTTACCTCTGACATACGGCCTTTAAGCTTTAATGGATTCAGACTCACTCGGGATTCGAAATTAATAATATTTATTATTTATTTATTTATTATTATTAATATTATTTATTATTATTATTATTATTATTATTATTATTATTATTATTATTATTATGATTTATTATTTTAATATTTTATTAATTATTATTATTACTTATTATTATTCTCTGGATTTACCACTCATTCAATAACCCCTCATGTTTTCGAAAACTTTCAAACCTCGCTTTTGCCATTGATCCCAAAAGGAAGATGATAAAGATGAAAGATTTGTCATAAGAGGAACAGACTTTTAAAATGTCTGCTTGCATTATGCATCTACTGACAATGATTTTTAAGAGTAAAATCTTATGTAATGCAAAGAGCGAGTTTTTAATAACACACATACACAGGCGGGATATTTTATCATGTGTATTTATATAGGGTATATGAGATATCAAGACTTGTCAATAGAAAAGTAACTTAACGGTCACTGCCGTGTTCATACCCCAACTGAAATCGTGGATAAGGTCCAGTAATGTTAGCAGCTTTATACAAATACGCAGATTGCTCATCAGCAGTGCGTCGAAATCCCAACTCTCACTGCACAGACTACTACTTATATTGCTCGTTCGTGCTGGATATCAAGACGCCTAATTTCTGATAAAACTTAAGGTCTCATATACGATTCTATTCCTTTAGAAAGTGTTGGCCATCATATTAGAAAGCATCGACCTTATTAGAAAACGTTGTCCTTATTAGAATGTTTTGACCCTATTAGAAAGAATTGCTATTCTTAGAGAGTGGTGTCTTTCTTAGAGAGTGGTGTCTTTCTTAGAGAGTGGTGTCTTTCTTAGAGAGTGGTGTCTTTCTTAGAGGGTGGTGTCTTTCTTTGAGGGTGGTGTCTTTCTTTGAGGGTGGTGTCTTTCTTTGAGGGTGGTGTCTTTCTTTGAGGGTGGTGTCTTTCTTTGAGGGTGGTGTCTTTCTTTGAGGGTGGTGTCTGTCTTGAGGGTGCAGTCCTCCTTAGACAGCGTTGTCCTTTTTAGAAAGCGTTGTCCTTCTAATGAGAAACTTGCAAGTCGTCCTTGGGATTAGGGTATCAGTCCCTTGTCCTTCACTAATCAATTTACTGCAGTCGACCACATATTATATTGTCAGTCAATCAGATAATTTGGTCAGCAGATGGATTCTGTGATTTAATGGAACCTACTTAGGTCGGTCTTCCACGCTTGGAATCGAATATGTTCTCGGTGAACTTCTTGACGAATGGAATTCAACGAAAGTGACAGGAAAGAAGGCAGTAAAGGAAAATAAGAACATATGATGTCGACCCATGGCTGGCTCTCTCTCTCTCTCTCTCTCTCTCTCTCTCTCTCTCTCTCTCTCTCTCTCTCTCTCTCTCTCTCTCTCTCTCTCTCTCTATTTCATCGGCCACTGGTCTTTTGAACCATAGTGAAGAATTTCTCCTCCTCCTTAAGCTCTTGCAACATCAGTCTCTTGCAACATTAGTCAGGCTACATTTATTTGTGGAAATCTGTACCCTCTAAGGATTGAACGTTTGTGTTTATGTGTAATTTCTTCTTGATCAGGGCTTCGAGTTCTCTAACTGTAGATTTTATCCATATCGGTTTTCTTTTCCATATAATCTTTGGCAACAATAACAATAATAATAAAAATAAAAATACTAATATTATCTACTGAATGTTTAATGCTGTTCTAGATATCTTTATCATCATTAAGCTTCCAAGACTACCAGATAACAGGAATAGTCTTGTGTTGATGGTTCAAGTTGCTAAAGTGTTAAATGTTATTGTATTAAAGATTATAACTGTTAATGGTAAGCTTTTTTTTTAAGCATTAAAGTGGTTTGCTGTTGTTGCTGGCGACAATAGAAACGATAATGATGATGCTGCTGCTGCTATTGATAATGACGATAATACTGGTATAAATGTGTACGTTCATTATAACCCAAAATATTTCCATAACGATATTCATTATTGTTATTTCTTCAACACTCGTTGCTTCATAATGTGGCTTCATTTTGAAGATAGAGGGCTCTTGAAGTCAGTAATTAAGAGACGGTCTTACTGGCTGTTTACCTTTACCGTAGCACTAAGGGGCGCTCTCCTCTCTTCAGGTTTCCTCCTATATTGTGTATAGCCATTATGAGGTGCCTGAATGGTTGGGGTTATGAAGAGGAAAAGGTCAAGCTGAAATTAGTATCGGGAGATTATAATGATCGTTTCAAGAAGCCCTAATGCAGAGGCGGAGAAATAAGGTACACATAATAATTATTTGTGGTTTAGCAAGTCGAAAAGTTCATTGATCTTATACGTGTTTTATTATCCGCAGTGACCTCATGTTTAGGATACTATTATTGTTACCGGCCTTAATTCCATATAATAAAAGATTATAATTTTGTTTTTTCGCGGTAGAATTTTAATTATGTTTAGTGGTAATTTTAAATTTTGACATCTTTTAGTAGTTTAAATTCTACATCGAAAAAACCCTATTTTCTAAATTGGATTTTAACTAGATTTAAGGTTTGTAATAATAGCAGGAAGATAGAATTATTAATTCATATCTTAGATTATTTTATATTTTATAGTGATAAGTGCTTGAAGAAAATTTTCCTTCATGTCTTATATTAATGTAAGGTTAATGATTCAGATTATATTCTTTTCTAAAATAGTTGGTCCCGTTTTTTTATGTAAAAACCTTTCCAAACATGAAAATGGCTTTTTCATCTGACTCTTTCATTGCAGGTGAGTTGTCGAGATATTGCTACCTTCCTCGAATGAAGAAAATTGAAACGAATTGAAAAAAAGGTATTTGTGAAACTTTGAAGCATAGTTTCCAGTTTTTTTCGAGGTTAAGATTGTATGAAATATGGTAGTATTTGAGAAGAAATATTATTGCATCTTGATATAAAACTGAATTCTTGTTCTTAGTAATTAAGATTAATAGTCATCCGTGATAGTCTGAATATTCCCTATACTTGTCACCTACAGTAGTAGAGTTTAGTGATAGTAGAGGTATCAAAGTGAATGTTAGCAGTTTTGGATATAATTTACTTAATATATGATATAGTTAACATATTTCTAATTTAAAGATTTTCCATCTTTACGTGATATTGCATAACCTTTTTTCTCTCCATGGTATTTATTTCTTTTATTTTGATTAAGGTTATCAGTAGATTTTTAATTCATATGATTAAGTATTTGAAAACATTTACTTTATAGTTCGTATTTGACAGACCTGTGCTTAGATACAAATATGAATGGTCCTTTTGGCCTAATTAAATATGCTATCTTGTTATAAATACTCTTCAGATTACACCATCAAATGAAATGTTTTGGCGATTGATTTTTTTTCGTCTGTTAGGTCAATTTTGCCTCCTTTTGGGTCGCTGTACAACCGTAGACGAATTTCCATTTCCAAAATTAACTTGTCCAAATTTTTCCTACGCTACATACGGATACGAAATTCCATTTTACAGAAATCTCTCTTAATTGAAACTTTTTTTTTTTCTTTGCGTCACAACCTTCTTGGTTGGAGCTTTTAGCCTCCTTTGCGTACAAACATGAATATTTGTGTCCCACCAAAGGAGGAAAAAGCCCCTTTAACTGTTACGTACCCCGGAAGAGGAAAAAAGTCATATCTGTTAATTACTCCCAAAGAGGGAAGAAGTTCCACGATCTGTTACGTATCCTCATAGGGGAAAAAGTCACTATCTGTTACGTACCCCCAGAGAGGAAAAAGGTCCCATTATCTGTTACGTACCCCCGTAAAGGAAATAAGTCACTTTGCCTGTTACGTATCTCCGAAAGAAAAAAAAAAAGTAACATTATCTGTTACTTACCCCAAGAGAGGAAAAAAGTAATATCTGTTACGAACCCCTTGAGAGGAAAAAGGGAATCCATTATATTACGTACCCCCAAAGAGGTAAAAGGTCATCTGTCACGTACTCTCTGAGAGCAAAAAAAAAAAAGAAGTCCCATTTATCTGTTACGTATCCCCGGAAAGGTAAAAAGTCACTTGATCTGTTACGTACCCCCAGAGAGGAAAAGGTCCCATTATATATGTATCCCAGAAAGGAAAAGTTCCATTATCTGTTACATGCCCCCGGAATCTGTTACGTACCCCCAAAGGAGGAAAAAAAGTAGCATGTTACATAACCCCACAGGAAAAAAAAGTATCTGTAACGTAACACCAGAAAAGTAAAAGGTCGATATCGGTTACGTCCCCCCAGAAAGGAAAAAAAAAACTACTTTCTCTTATGTACCCCCAGAAAGGACAAAAGTAACTTTATAATCTGTTACGTCTCCCCAGAAAGGAAAAAATTCCCTTCATTTGTTACGTCTCCCCAGAAAGGGAAAAAGTACCTTTATCTGTTAAGTCTCTCCAGAAAGGAAAAAAGTCCTTTTACCTGTTACGTCTTCTCAGAAAGGAAAAAAGCCCCTTTATCTGTTACTACTTATTAGAAAGGAAAAAAAGCTCCTTTATCTGTTACGTTTCCCAAGAAAGGAAAAAAAAAAGTCTCATTATCTGTTAACTCTCCACAGAAAAGAAAAAGAAATCCCTTTATCTTTTACGTAGCCCCAGAGAAGAAAAAAGTCCCTTTATCTATCTGTTACCTACCTCCAGAAAGGAAAAAAAGTCCCATTATATGTTACCTATCCCCAGAAAGGAAAAAAAAACCTTTGTTACCTAACCCAGAGAGGAAAAAAATCCCATTATCAGTTACGAACCCCCGGAGAGGAAAAAGTCACTCTTTTACGTATCCCCAGAGAGGAAAGGGTCACTTTTATCTGTTAGGTACCCCTAGAGAGGAAAAAAGTAATTATCTGTTACGTGCCCCCAGTGAGGATAGAATCCCATTATCTGTTAGTACTCCTGGAAAGGAAAAAGGTCACTTTATCTGTAACTTTTCCCCGGAAAGGGAAAAAATCCCATTATCTGTTACGTAACGCCATAGGAAAAAAGTCCCATTGTCTTTTATGTATCCCCAGAAAGGAAAAGAAGTCACATTATCTGTTGCATACACAGAAAGGAAGAAAGTCACATTCTGTTACGCACCCCTCCCCCTTAAAAAGAAGAAAAGTTACCATTACCCGTTTTATACCTCCTCCAAATGAAATAAGGAAAACCTTTACCCGCTTTAATCAAAAGATAGCATCCCAGATGAGGATTCCAGCATTACTATGGTTCGAGTTAAGATGCGAAGTCCCAAATTGGTATAACTAGCGAGGCGAAGGAAGGGGAAGATGGAGGCTTGTCTCGACACTTTCAAGCACTGATTGCAAGAAGAAGGCCTTCAAGCACTGATTGCAAGTGGATTGTGGTTGTGAAATGCCCCGGATAATGGCATTGCCAGGATTAAAGAGGACTGAGAGGGGTGGCCTTTGATGCCAGTTCCTAAGTTGATTGCGTGTCCGCTTCACAGGACTCTGGCTTCGGCTTAGTTTAATTCGTGTTTTTCTTTGCTGCTTTAGAAGTGTTTGTGTCATTTGGAGGTATTCTTTTTTTTCAGGTTTGTTTGGAAGCTTTTTTTATTTGGCTTTGGTCCCGTATTTAGAAGCTTTACTTAATTTATGTGGTGTGGTACTTAATTTATGTGGTGTGGTTTTGATTTTTTTTTTTTAATCAACCTTTATTTATTTTGCTAATTATGCTGCGGGAACCGGCATGAATTTTCATTTTAGTTTTCTTTTTCATTGACACGTTTTGTCCTTTAAATACAATTTGTCATTTTTTTTTTTTGCCTATTCTTTCTACTCCAGACGTTTTCTGTTTTTTTTTCTTTTTTTTGTATTTGAGATTCATTTTTTTATCCTTGTTGCGTAGTTTTGTCCCATGAAATCCAATATTTATCCTTATCGCAGAGTTTTGTTGTTATAAAACAAAGGGGTGCGTGTTTTCCTGCTTAATTTGGTATTTTGGAAGCAACTTGAGAAGTTCATTTTCTATTCTTGTCGCGGTTTATCCTTTCTGAAACTACTTTTTCCTCCCTTTTTTTAACTTCGATTTGTCCCTTGGAAACTACTAAAGAGGTTTTCTTTCCTGGACCTGCACCAGAAAAAGACATTAAATCGCCTGTCGCAACAATTTTCTCCTTCCATACCTCCCTTTTATACTCTTCTAAACTCGCCCTGTACTACTCGCAAAAAAAGACCCTTTCTCTTATTGCTTTTTTTCCATTTTTTAAATTCTTTTTTTTTCCATTTTCTATTTCGTTTTATTCCACTTTTTTATATTACCCTTTATTCTGAAGGACTTGCGGACTGAAGGCCGATGGGAGGGGACGGAATAAAATGTGAAATAGGCAATGAATGACCTGCCTCGCAAAGATTAGATACCAGAAGGAACCTTGATGAGGATAATGAGGTTTCCACTAAAACAAATTTGTTAAGAGGCAAGGGACAGTGACAATGTCCTAGTAGGATAATGCTCCAGAGACTGACCTTATATCAATATGATCATCGCCCAAGCTCCCTGTCCCTCCAAGATGGGACCAGGGAGGGCTAGGCAATGGCTGCTGATGACATGGCTGGTAGACCTATAAGTTCTCCCAAACCCCATATCCTTAGCTTACAAGGATGGTGAAGTTTCAAACACAAGAGACTATCGAGCTTGAGTGGCACTCGAACCCGAGTCCGGCATGTCGCGAGGCAGGGACGTTTCCAATAGGCTGCCACCCAAAAAAAATAGAAAAAAAAAAGAAAAAATCCTAACTGATTTTCTAAACTCTGGCTCACATTGTTAATAGGCGAATTATTTATTTTTAAAATGCCATTACTTTCCTTAATTCTGTTATATATGAATTGTGTGTATTTGATGAAGGTCGTATGCGGTAAGTTTTCACGGCCTATTATTCCGACCGTTGCCGTGGTTACATGTGTAATTAATGTTCGTATTTTTAGGGGAAATAATTAATCCGTTGTTCTAAACCTTGCAATTCAAACAGCTCTTGCCGTTTTTATTCATCAACATGGTTATCGTTACATGTTTAATTGCGAACTTTCTATTTTTGAGAAGTTCTGCTTTCATAAGTGCCTGTAAACTAGGAGTTTTTGAAAGTTAATATTATAATTATAGTAATTCTATTGAAAATTAATCCTTTAAAATGTGATATATATCCAACTTAGGGCGAATACTTAATCTCAAAAATTCAGTTCATGGAAGTTGAGGTGTGTATTCGAAAAAAAAAAGAAAATATTCCGGGTATATATGCTAAGCCAGGAACCTCTCTACCCGTTTCGGTTTATTTGGATTTAATGTATTCAGCTGTAGGAACTTAAAAATATATTATATCGTAATAGTAATTCCCTCTAAATTCTTTTTTTTTCTTTTTCTATTTCTTTCAATTTTTTCATTTGGTTAGGCCATCAATCAATATCAACTCCCCCACCCATCCCTCAGCTAATCAAATCTCAGTTCATTACTCCCACCAATAAACATTCATATTAAAAAGATATATGTTTTTACCAAGTTAATTCAATACGCCCTTCCCCATCGCTACCCATTGAGCCCCCCCCCCTCCTCCCCATACATATCCCTTTCCCCATACAATCGCGCGCGAGGCCTATTTAACAGGGAGAGTTTTTATGAGCATTGTGTGTTATTGGTAGAGGTTCCTTCCCCCTACATCACCCCTCCCCCTACCCCACCTTATATCCACAATGGATATGTAGTCGGGGTCCCCCCCCCCCCACCTCTTATTAACCTATGCCCACTCCTATCCCATGGGACTTTAGATTGTAAAGGCCGCTCAGTTTGGATACACTTTATTGCATCATTCTGTAAGAATTCTCTGCCTAGTTACCCCTTTCTGGTCTT
>NC_090741.1:104574087-104579087 GCF_036898095.1 Palaemon carinicauda | reverse complement strand
AAGGACTCGTGATAATTTCCCCATTGCCCTCTGATCATTAAAAAAAAATACTTATAAAAATAAAAAAATTTGGATATTAATGGAAGAATTAAGTTTCGAAGATAACCTATGGAGGGTTTTTTCCCCTATATGAAGAGAATTTTATCTTATGATAAAAGGTCTTTCATCTCTTGATACTAAGAGATTTCATATCTTTTCGTTCATAAATTTAGGGTCATTTTGCTTTGATGTGGTCTTTTTCCTACTGGCATAGAGGTATTTTTTTGTCTTTAGGTGTGAATATTTTTTGTATTGCGATAGGGAAGTTTCTTAAGAAGGTATGTCCTTAGGTGTGACAAGTTTTGTCTTTGGATATGGAGGTTGGCTATTTGAAGCCTAATGAAGTAAAGGCATTTGTTTTTTTATGCGGCTTATATTTGTCTAACGTTATAGCGGTCTGTGTCTTTGAAATTTTTTTTTATTTTTTTTTTTTTTGCTAAAGGATCTGAAAATTCTAGTTGTCCTTGGAGGTAATTTGAAGGTCTTTAACCTTCACAATATGAAAGTCTTTTTATCCTTTTTCATATGTTTTTTTTTATTCTTCATTAAATAAGAAAAAATGTCTATTTATCCTTTAAATAAAAAAAAATCATTAGAGGTCATATGAAGGTCATTTTATCCTTGAAGGACATGTGAAAATCTCTATGATAATGTGCGTCTTTTTCATCACTATACTAGACTTTAAAATGAATGTTTGAATCTGTAAAGTCCGCGAAGGCCTTTTTCCAGCGAATTCGAATTGTGTTGGTCATAGACTCTTCCTCCCAGAGACTCTGCGTCGCCTCCAGGCCACGCTACGACAGACAGCATGGCGACTCTCCGTCAGGAGACGAAAGGGCGTGCCGGCAACAGCCCGGAAGATTCTTGGCACTGGCTCTAGGAAGGAAGCGGGGGCGTTTTGCGCTCTCTCTCTCTCTCTCTCTCTCTCTCTCTCTCTCTCTCTCTCTCATGGGCTATGCATTGGAAGATAAATCTAGAAGTTAGTGTTAATATCTCGTGACTGATTAAATTTCACGATGCATAACTTAACGAAGTTATTAGTATCATTAACCATTTGACCTGACCTCGGTGGAGTAACAGGGTAGGATTCATTATTCATTGCTTGAGATGAAAGGTGTTTGTCTCTTTAAAAATATGTAATATCATTTTGGGGAAGCTTTTTAGATTTGGTGTAAAATATATCTTCAGAATCTTTGCCAGGAAAGGAGCGCGTTTGCCTCTCTTAAAAACTGATTTAATGCACCAGTTTGTTAGTCCAGCGTCGTAGGTTGCATCTGGGTTAAGAGGAGATATTAAAAAAGAAATGACAGCCATGAATGATCAGTTTAATGTTAAAGTTTATATCATAATGCATGAACATCGTAGGATATTAGTGATAATCTTCTCTCCAATCGGAGTTGAAACAATTTAGGTCTCTCTCTCTCTCTCTCTCTCTCTCTCTCTCTCTCTCTCTCTCTTAATTTTTAGAAAAATACGAGTTTTCTTAAAGGGAAGGTCCCCAGAAATTGGGTCAGGCGAAACGTTACAGTTGGTGTCATTTTGGCACAGTGCCATCGGAGAGAGAGAGAGAGAGAGAGAGAGAGAGAGAGAGAGAGAGGGGGGGGGAGGGCGGGGAGCGTGGGAGGTTACTATTCCATAACTTCAGGATGCGGGAGAGGGGGGGGGGGGACTGTGAAAGAGATATTTAAATTTAAACGATGATTATAATCATAGGAAGGCCTTCTCGTAAGAGGTACTGCTGACAGTGCACACCACGCAGCGCACTCAAGGCATTACTTAGGGTCTTTGCAGGGTTCTCTTGGCTCGTAGACTTTTAGCTTTCTTCATTATTTTACTTCAGTTTCTCGTTTTTTTATTTGTTTCCTCTTTAGTTCCGTTGCCCTTTTTCTATTATTTTCGTTCTCCCTTTCCTTTTTATTTCCATTCTCTTTTTATTTTATTTCCGTTCTCCCTTTCATTTTTATTTCGGTTAAATTTTTCTTTTATTTCAGTGCTCCCTTTTGATTTCAGTTCCCTCTCTTATTTCAGTTTCCTCTTTTTTTTCTGTAATTTCGTTCCCTCTTTCTCTTTAATTCCGTCCTCTTTCATTACTTCCGTTCCCTCTCTTTCTTTACTTCAGGTCCCATTTTTCTTTACTTCCATATTTTACTTCCATTCCCTCTTTCATCCATCTTTCTGTTCAACTTCTTGTAACCTTTTACATCACATTAAATTCATTCTACAAGTGCAGGTTTTCTCCGGAGATGCAAGCGTTGACTGGCCTCCTCGAACCCAACTTAAACCCATTTGGCCCAAAATGAATCAAATCTATTGGAAAGCCTCTTAATTTCATTTAATTAAAGAGATTTCATGAAAGATTTATTGAAGCAAATTAATTTCTGCATATTTGCTGTCAACTTCTTCATCCTTCTTACGACTTCTCTTTCTGCTTCGGCGATTTCTTGGATCTTTGTTGAAATAATGATGGCGACTTTAAAAGTCATCAGAACAATTACTTCTTAAGCTTTTCTAATTACGGTAAAGCTTTCAAGGAAAAAGCATTCATTGATATTGAACACATTCGACGTTCTTGGTGTTTATTTGAGGAAAAAGGTTTATTTTTTACTTTTACTATTTTAAGAATAGAATAGATATTTTTCAAAAAATTGCAAATTTTATTAGTTTGAATAAAAACAATCTATGAATTATTTAAACAACCATTTCCATACAGAAATCTTGGTTTTTAATTTAATAAAATCATTGGTACTGATAAACCTCTATAATGATAATGATTTGACTTTCAACTTTGTAAGAGAAAATTCATTCTATTTATATGAAGAGTAATTTTAAAAATCTTAAAGTGTTACAATTCTCAATAAAAAGAAATCCTATGTACTAGGTTGGCCAGGGCTCCAGCCACCCGTTGAGATACTACTGCTAGAGTGTTATGGGGTCTTTTGACTGGTCATTTTCCCTTTACTTATTCACATCCACTGAATAGTCGGGCCTATTCTTTACATATTCTCCTCTGTCCTCATACACTTGACAACACAGTTACCAAACAATTCTTCTTCACCCAAGGGGTTACTGCACTAATTGTTCAGTGGCCACTTTCCTCTTGGTAAGGGTGGAAGAGACTCTTTTAGCTATGGTAAGCAGCTCTTCTAGGAGAAGGACACCCGAAAATCAAACCATTGTTCTCTAGTCTAGGGTAGTGTCATAGCCTCTGTACCATGGTCTTCCACTGTGTTGGGTTAGTTCTCTTGCTTGAGGGTACACTCGACCACACTACTCTTATTTCTCTTCCTCTTGTTTTGTTAGTTTTTATATTTTATAAAGGAAATATTTACTTTAATGCTGTTACTCTTCTTAAAATATTCTATTTTCCTCTTTTCTTTTCCTCACTGGGCTATTTTCCCTGTTGGAGCCTCTGGGCTTATAGCATCCTGCTTTTCCAACTAGGGTTGTAGCTTAGCTAATAATAATAATAATAATGATAATAATAATAATAATAAATGATGAGTTAATGGAATGGCTTTGCAACGCAACATCTATTATATATATATATATATATATATATATATATTATATATATATATATATATATGTATATAGTGTAATTTTATATATATATATATATATATGTATGTATATATAGTGTAATATATATATATATATATATATATATATATATATATAATGTATGTATATATAGTGTAATATATATATATATATATATATATATATATATATATATATATATTTAAATATATATTATGTATGTATATATTTATTTGTAATATAACTGTCATATTATTTAAAAAACACTTTTTATAAACACTGGCTTTAATGTGTAAGCAAATGTTTTGAAAACTTTGCACTAAACAAAATTACCAGCTTCATAATTTAGTTTATACATTATACACTAGGTTATCATTTGGCAATACGAAAACACATCGTATCAATGGGCTGTCATATACAGACACACGAATAAATTCTATTTTATTCCTGAATTTTATTTTTATATGTTTCGGCATTTCGGAATTTTCCTATAAAAAAGGACTTGTTAATTAATTTTCAGCGAAAAACTCGCTTTTTATGATATAGTTAAAGGAAACCAATTATAACGGTGTGTGATTTAGAAATTTCAGGGGCTTTAAAATAAACTTTTTCTTCTGAAATAGACAGGACGTTCATTCATTGTGGCTTACTCGGAACATTGTGTGAATATGAAATACTTCATATTGTTTTTCTTGCATTTAAAACCAGCTTTTTATTACCCCCCCCCCCATATAATAAAGAGCAAGTGTCGGATTATATATATATATATATATATATTATATATATATATATATATATATATATTTGTATATTTATAATCTTTCCGGTCTCGCTGAGCGGCATTGCCAGAAGTATAACTAGTTTGTCTATCCCCGTCCCTTTGGAAGAACTAGTCACCTTGCTGAGAGGGGCTACCCCGAAATGTATGTATGCGTGCGTGTGTGTGTGTGCGTGTGTTTGTGTGCCATATCTATATAAATATTTAGTAATTTTGACAGGCTGCGTACACTAGTTTGAAAAGACCAGTCTGAGACAAACAAGACAGATTGTTAAAAGCTCGTGAGCTAACTTGACTCCAGCTCGCTAGCGTACTTTCACCCGTTGCCACAAAACCACTTAATAGATGACCGCGTTACAGAACGTGATTTTTGTGTACTCCCGTTTATGAGCCCCGCAATGGTCTGTCTTTCGCTGTGTGTCTGTGTGTTTGTGCAATGTTGCGGTTTACGTTTGTCTTTTTTTTGTATTACGTTGGTCTACTTTTACTTGGTACCAAAACGAAAGGGAAAAATGGGATTCTGTGGTACTGTACATAAGGTTAGGAAGGCGTTTGCTAATAATAGTAGTAGTTGTAGTAGTAGTAGTAGTAATAATAATGATGATGATGATGATAATACTACTACTACTACTACTACTACTAA
>NC_090741.1:104541868-104549368 GCF_036898095.1 Palaemon carinicauda | reverse complement strand
GGGGAATAGGAAAATGAGACATGAAATGAGAGAAAAGTCAATGAAATATACGAGAAATTAAAACGAAATTAAACGGTAAAAAAAGAAATTAAAAGGGGGAAGGAAAATAAGGAAAATAGAAAAAAAAAAGTTATGTCCACAATCATTACAAGACCATTACTAATGAACAAAATCTTGAAACAGAAAATTCATCTTGCTCTGGAAACAAGGAAGCAGGAAATGATTTCCAAAGCTTGGATATGGGAAAATTGCGGATTACAATTGCCCAATCAATCAATTTGGATCATACAGCAAAGCATTGTGCCCGAGGAGTTCTTTTAGCAGTGGTGTAACTAAGGGGGACCTTTCAAGTATCTGCCTACAGTGCACCGCTTTAGTTGCAATAATAGAAACTGACTGGAATTAGTAATTTTTGCAATAGCAAAAAGTACTCTTGATCGAGAAAAAATAACAAGGAGGGAAATTTGGCTGTAACTGGGAAAAAAAGGACTAATAATTTTCCACCATTACAGATTTTCTGCTCGAAAGGTAATTTTGACAATAAAAATTATTTATGACAGGTAACCATGATAGTTTAGTAGGTATCATACCAGGAAATTTTGACCATCACAAGAAATTTTAACCATGCTTGGTTGTTTTAATATTAATAGATAATTTTAACTCTTGCGAGAAACTTTAACCGTATAAGATCATTACATCAACTTGTAGCTTTAACTGCTAAACATAAAAATACCAATCGCATTATTACTTTGGCGAAACCAAGTACCCACAACCACATACTGTATACCATCTCCACCACCCGACAAAAAATTGCCGACTCCATCTGAATTGAACTAGAATTGAATCAGGGCGATGGAGATTGAATAGAGCGCCAGTTGAAATTGCTCTTGCATTTCGTGGCGTAGGAGGACCAAACTTTTTATTAATTGTTTAACTGGTTTATGGTACGGATGCACTGAAATTCTCTTCTGATGCTGCGTAGAGGCACATTGGTTTTTTGTTTACTTATTTGCATGACAACACAAAGCTATATCCATAGTTTATATATACATACATACATATATATACATGTGTGTATGCATGTATAATATATGTATGTATGTCTATATATATATATTATATAAATATATATATAGATATATATATGTCCATATATATACAGCTATATATCAATATACAATTATACATACACATACATATATATGCATTAACATTATATGTGTATATAAATATATATAATGTATATATATGTATATATATATATGTATATATATATGTATATATATATATATATATACATATATATATACATATATATATACATACATACCTGTATATATATATATATATATATATAAAATATATACATATATATATACATATATATATATATATATATATACATATATATATATATATATATACATATATATATATATACATATATATATATATATATACATATATATATATATACACTGTATATGCATATATAAACATAAGCTTATATACAAATTTATACACCTACACATACATAAAAATACATGTATAAACAAAAATCATTTACACATACAAATATATATATATATATATATATATATATAGATAAATAGAGATAGATAAATAAAGATCTAGCTAATATTAGTGCATGGTGCAAATTATGAGGCATGAAGTTGAACTCTAATAATTAACACACAGTATGATTGCACGTTGATCAAGGACAGAGGCTCTTCAATATCCCGATCTCTGCATTTATAATCTTTCTTTACCTATATACAACAGTAAAACTTTAAGTGTGATTCTTTATTGCAAATTTACATTTGGGAAAAAGTATGGCTTATTGAGACAGTCTTTTAAAGATATTTGGTGATCAATATATTCTGAAGAAATGTTCTAATTATTAAATTCTGCCTTATTTCGAGTTAAGCTGCCGATTCTCATCCTAATTTATTGGACAAGAACTTAGGGTTCACTAAATTCCTTATTGCTGATCTAGATATTAATCTCTGGTACCGTTGTTCAATTAGATCGTTATGCATGTTGCATAAGATTTTTCATAATTCTGACCATCCTTTACATTCAGATCTTAATGGACAGTTCCATCCTGTTCGTAATAATAGGTATGCAGTTAATACTAATAGTCATGCCTTCTCCATCAAATCTCTCAATACTATACAGTATTCTAGAAATTTTATTCCAGCTGTGACAAAGATTGTGGAATGATCTTTCTAACTGGGCAGTTGAATCGTTGGCACTTCAGAAGTTCAAACTTGCAGCGAATGTTTTTATGTTGAACTGGCTGACATAAATCCCTCTTCATAGTTTGACAGATCGATTTAATCTATTATAACGCTGTTACTGATCCTATAATATTTCATAATAAATATCCATTACTTCTTATGTTAATTTATTACTTTATTCCCTTTCCTCACTGGGCTATTTTAACCTTTTGGAGCCCTAGGGATTATGACATCCTGCTTTTCCAAGTAGGATTGTAGATTAGCTAGTGATAATAATAATAATAATAATAATAATAATAATAATAATATGTACATACCACATATGCAAATACAAATATACATACATATATTTATACACAGTAAGTATGCATTAATGTATGTATGTTTGTATATTTATGTACATATACCACATATAAAAATACAAATATACATACATTTATAAATATATATATATATATATATATATATATAATGCGCATATATATATACATATATATATAAATTAGAACTACATATATACACTTATACACCATATAAACATATATATATATATATACACATATATATATGATCATATATTGTATACATACATATGGACGGTGTGTGTGTGTGTGTGTGTGTGTGTGTGTGTGTATGTATTACGACGAATCAAACCGCAACCCAGCTGTCAGGTTGCACAAGGCCGTGTGTGGTGTTATAACAAATGTTTAAGTGTTATGACCAGGCTTCAGAGGAGGAAGGCAGAAAGTGAAAGTAAAAGTGTGAACGACTGTATGTGAGAGAAGTGGTTGCATTACCTAAAACCCAGGTTTCTTCATCGTGACATAATAGAGGCAAGCATTCTCATAACGCACTGATCCCCTCACATGTAATTCTCTCTCTCTCTCTCTCTCTCTCTCTCTCTCTCTCTCTCTCTCTCAAAATTCGACCAGCAAGTAGGGCATAGCAATTTCTCAAATCATCTTCCAATAAAAGTCGTCGATGGATGAACACTGCACAAACAAATAATAACTGAGTAATAATCAATTATTATCATTATAGCAATTCGCTAATGAAAGTAACTTCACAGATGGTTTTAAAAGTTGATATTGTTGTTATCGTTATTATCGCTATTACTATTATGATTATGATTATTATTATTATTATTATTATTATTAGTAGTAGTAGTAGTAGTAGTAGTAGTAGTAGTAGTAGTATCATCATTATTATTACTACTACTACTACAACTACTACTATTATTA
The DNA here is from genome assembly GCF_036898095.1 of Palaemon carinicauda. Classification (NCBI taxonomy): domain Eukaryota; kingdom Metazoa; phylum Arthropoda; class Malacostraca; order Decapoda; family Palaemonidae; genus Palaemon; species Palaemon carinicauda. The sequence continues at coordinate 104,545,887 of NC_090741.1, read as the reverse complement.
GCAAACGCCTTCCTAACCTTATGTACAGTACCACAGAATCCCATTTTTCCCTTTCGTTTTGGTACCAAGTAAAAGTAGACCAACGTAATACAAAAAAAAAAAAAAAGACAAACGTAAACCGCAACATTGCACAAACACACACACACACAGCGAAAGACAGACCATTGCGGGGCTCATAAACGGGAGTACACAAAAATCACGTTCTGTAACGCGGTCATCTATTAAGTGGTTTTGTGGCAACGGTGAAAGTACACAAGCGAGCTGGAGTCAAGTTAGCTCACGAGCTTTTAACAATCTGTCTTGTTTGTCTCAGACTGGTCTTTTCAAACTAGTGTACGCAGCCTGTCAAAATTACTAAATATTTATATAGATATGGCACACAAACACACGCACACAAACACACACACACACACACACACACACACACGCACGCATACATACATTTCGGGGTAGCCCCTCTCAGCAAGGTGACTAGTTCTTCCAAAGGGACGGGGATAGACAAACTAGTTATACTTCTGGCAATGCCGCTCAGCAAGACCGGAAAGATTATAAATATACAAATATATATATATATATATATATATATAATCCGACACTTGCTCTTTATTATATGGGGGGGGGTTGATAAAAAGCTGGTTTTAAATGCAAGAAAAACAATATGAAGTATTTCATATTCACACAATGTTCCGAGTAAGCCACAATGAATGAACGTCCTGTCTATTTCAGAAGAAAAAGTTTATTTTAAAGCCCCTGAAATTTCTAAATCACACACCGTTATAATTGGTTTCCTTTAACTATATCATAAAAAGCGAGTTTTTCGCTGAAAATTAATTAACAAGTCCTTTTTTATAGGAAAATTCCGAAATGCCGAAACATATAAAAATAAAATTCAGGAATAAAATAGAATTTATTCGTGTGTCTGTATATGACAGCCCATTGATACGATGTGTTTTCGTATTGCCAAATGATAACCTAGTGTATAATGTATAAACTAAATTATGAAGCTGGTAATTTTGTTTAGTGCAAAGTTTTCAAAACATTTGCTTACACATTAAAGCCAGTGTTTATAAAAAGTGTTTTTTAAATAATATGACAGTTATATTACAAATAAATTTATACATACATAATATATATTTAAATATATATATATTATATATATATTACACTATATACATACATATATATATATATATATATATTACACTATATATACATACATATATATATATATATATAAATTACACTATATATACATACATATATATATATATATATATATAAATTACACTATATACATATATATATATATATATATGTATATATATATGTATATATATATATATATATATGTATATATATATGTATATATATATATATATATATAAAGATGTTGCGTTGCAAAGCCATTCCATTAACTCATCATTTATTATTATTATTATTATTATTATTATTAGCTAAGCTACAACCCTAGTTGGAAAAGCAGGATGCTATAAGCCCAGAGGCTCCAACAGGGAAAATAGCCCAGTGAGGAAAAGAAAAGAGGAAAATAGAATATTTTAAGAAGAGTAACAGCATTAAAGTAAATATTTCCTTTATAAAATATAAAAACTAACAAAACAAGAGGAAGAGAAATAAGAGTAGTGTGGTCGAGTGTACCCTCAAGCAAGAGAACTAACCCAACACAGTGGAAGACCATGGTACAGAGGCTATGACACTACCCTAGACTAGAGAACAATGGTTTGATTTTCGGGTGTCCTTCTCCTAGAAGAGCTGCTTACCATAGCTAAAAGTCTCTCTTCCACCCTTACCAAGAGGAAAGTGGCCACTAAACAATTAGTGCAGTAACCCCTTGGGTGAAGAAGAATTGTTTGGTAACTGTGTTGTCAAGTGTATGAGGACAGAGGAGAATATGTAAAGAATAGGCCCGACTATTCAGTGGATGTGAATAAGTAAAGGGAAAATGACCAGTCAAAAGACCCCATAACACTCTAGCAGTAGTATCTCAACGGGTGGCTGGAGCCCTGGCCAACCTACTACATAGGATTTCTTTTTATTGAGAATTGTAACACTTTATAAGATTTTTAAAATTACTCTTCATATAATAGAATGAATTTTCTCTTACAAAGTTGAAAGTCAAATCATTATCATTATAGAGGTTTATCAGCACCAATGATTTTATTAAATTAAAAACCAAGATTTCTGTATGGAAATGGTTGTTTAAATAATTCATAGATTGTTTTTATTCAAACTAATAAAATTTGCAATTTTTTGAAAAATATTTATTCTATTCTTAAAATAGTAAAAGTAAAAAATAAACCTTTTTCCTCAAATAAACACCAAGAACGTCGAATGTGTTCAATATCAATGAATGCTTTTTCCTTGAAAGCTTTACCGTAATTAGAAAAGCTTAAGAAGTAATTGTTCTGATGACTTTTAAAGTCGCCATCATTATTTCAACAAAGATCCAAGAAATCGCCGAAGCAGAGAGAGAAGTCGTAAGAAGGATGAAGAAGTTGACAGAAAATATGCAGAAATTAATTTGCTTCAATAAATCTTTCATGAAATCTCTTTAATTAAATGAAATTAAGAGGCTTTCCAATAGATTTGATTCATTTTGGGCCAAATGGGTTTGAGTTGGGTTCGAGGAGGCCAGTCAACGCTTGCATCTCCGGAGAAAACCTGCACTTGTAGAATGAATTTAATGTGATGTAAAAGGTTACAAGAAGTTGAACAGAAAGATGGATGAAAGAGGGAATGGAAGTAAAATATGGAAGTAAAGAAAAATGGGACCTGAAGTAAAGAAAGAGAGGGAACGGAAGTAATGAAAGAGGACGGAATTAAAGAGAAAGGGAACGGAATTACAGAAAAAAAAGGAAACTGAAATAAGAGAGGGAACTGAAATAAAAAGGGAGCACTGAAATAAAAGAAAAAACGGAACCAAAATAAAAAAGAAAGGGAGAACGGAAATAAAATAAAAAGAGAATGGAAATAAAAAGGAAAGGGAGAACGAAAATAAAAGAAAAAGGGCAACGGAACTAAAGAGGAAACAAATAAAAAAAAAATGAGGGACTGAAGTAAAATAATGAAGAAAACTAAAAGTCTACGAGCCAAGAGAACCCTGCAAAGACCCTTAAGTAATGCCTAGAGTGCGCTGCGTGGGGTGCACTGTCAGCAGTACCTCCTACGAGAAGGCCTTCCTATGATTATAATCATTTGAATTTAAATATATCTTTCACAGTCGCCCCCCTCTCACTCTTCCCCCCCCCCTTCCTGAAGTTATGGAATAGTAACCTCCCACGCTCCTCTCTCTCTCTCTCTCTCTCTCTCTCTCTCTCTCTCTCCCCGATGGCACTGTGCCAAAATGACACCAACTGTAACGTTTCGCCTGACCCAATTTCTGGGGACCTTCCCTTTAAGAAAACTCGTATTTTTCTAAAAATTAAGAGAGAGAGAGAGAGAGAGAGAGAGAGAGAGAGAGAGAGAGAGAGAATCGTTTCAACTCCGATTGGAAAGAAGATTATCACGCTAATATCCTACGATGTTCATGCATTATGATATAAACTTTAACATTAAACTGATCATTCATGGCTGTCATTTCTTTTTTAATATCTCCTCTTAACCCAGATGCGACCTACGACGCTGGACTAACAAACGGGTGCATTAAATCAGTTTTTAAGAGAAGCAAACGCGCTCCTTTCCTGGCAAAGATTCTGAAGATATATTTTACACCAAATCTAAAAAGCTTTCCCAAAATGATATTACATATTTTTAAAGAGACAAACACCTTTCATCTTAAGCAATGAATAATGAATCCTACCCTGCCCCTCCACCGGGGTCAGGTCAAATGGTTAATGATACTAATAACTTCGTTAAGTTATGCATCATGAAATTTAATCAGTCACGAGATATTAACACTAACTTCTAGATTTATCTTCCAATGCATAGCCCATGAGAGAGAGAGAGAGAGAGAGAGAGAGAGAGAGAGAGAGAGAGAGAGAGCGCAAAACGCCCCCGCTTCC
>NC_090741.1:104526868-104534368 GCF_036898095.1 Palaemon carinicauda | reverse complement strand
GAGGCTGGTGCAGAAGGTCTGACCTGACGGACAGAGGCCACGGCGGTTGACTCGATAGGTCTTTTAGATCCGCGAACCACTCTCTCTCCAGCCACCAGGGCGCTACCAAAGTCATCTGTAGGTTTCGGGCCGTCTTTACTCTGCTGAGCACTTGTCTTATCAACGTGAAAAGGGGAAAGGCGTACACATCCAGATTGTCCCACTTGTGCTGAAAAGTGTCTTCTAAGGATGCTTTCGGGTCTGGTACAGGGGAGCAATAGACGGAGTTGGGCGTTGAGGTTGTTGCAAAGCGGTCAACCACCGGGGAACCCCAGCGTTGAATGATGAGCTTGGCTATTCCTGGGAGAAGGGACCATTCTGTCCCTACTATGTGGCCCATTCTGCTGAGGCCGTCAGCCAGAACGTTTTTCTTCCCGGGAATGAACCTTGCTAACATCACCCCTTGATTTTCTTCCACTCAATCTAGACTCTCTATGGTGAGATCGCACAACTCCTTCGATTACAAGTACCCTGCTTCTTTATGTATGCCACTACCGTGGCGTTGTCGCTCATCCACGCCACGGTGTTCCCCTTTAGCAGACTTGCGAGGTGTAGGCACGCCTTCTGGACTGCTTCCAACTCCAGGACATTGTGTGGAGTTGCCTCTCCCCGTCCAACCAGGTCTCTCATGCCGTTTCGTCGAGGGGAAGGGCTCTCCATCCCTGGTTGGAGGCGTCTGTGAACAGTAGTAACTCGGGAGGGCCGGTCCCGAAGGTCGTCCCCTTGAGTGAGTTCGACTGGCAATGCCACCATTCTAGGGAGGGTCTCGTGTCTGGAATGACTGGGATTAGCACCTGCTGCGAACCCGTCTGTCACCAGAGGTTCCTGAGATTCCATTGGATGGATCTGAGCCTTACCCTCCCTTGGGGAACTAGGTTCTCCAGTGAGACCAGGTGACCTATCAGCCTCTGCACGTCTTCCGCCCCTCCTGGGGTGTTCTGACAGGAACGGCTGACTAATGAGCCTGAGGTTTCTTATCTTATTCTCCGAAGGGAAAAATTCTCCCCGAAAGATGTCTAATGTTATTCCCCAGTAGTTCATTCCGGTGGAAGGGGATAGATTTGACTACCTCGGGTTGATTAAGTTCCCCAGATCCTTGCAAAACTGGAGGAGACTTCTCCCTTGTCCCTCCAAGAGGACCCTTGAGGCGGGAAGAAGCCACCAGGCGTCCAGGTATCTGATAAGGTGGATGCCTCGTTCGTGAGCCCCCACTGCGACAGCCGTGGAGACTCTCGTGAACACTTGGGGCGCTGTTGACAGACCAAAGAAAAAGGGGTCCTGAATAGCAGGATCTGGGAACCCTATTTCACCCGGAGGAACTTCCGACCCGAGGTGTGGACCGGAATCTGGGAGTATGCGTCCTTCGGGTCGATGGTCATCCTACAATCTTTCTCCCTCAAGGACAGCAGGACTGAATTCCGAGTGTCCATTTTGAAGTCCGTCTTCTTGACGAACCTGTTGAGAGCTGACAGATCTATAACCGGTCTCTACCCCCCCGTCGCTTTTTTTTTTTACCAGGAATAGGCGACTGTAGAAACCTGGCCCTGGGAGAAGAACTTCTTCCATGGTACCCTTCTCTAGCATGGACGACACCTCCTCTTGAAGGGCGGTCCTCTTTAACGGGTCTTTGGGATCTAGCCATTCTATCCGGTTGGCCGGAAAAAGCGTGGGTGGTTCCGTTAGGAATGGAAGTCCGTAGCCCTTCTTTAGTACGGACACTGTCCAAGGTTCCGCTCCTTGAGCCCTCCATGCTTGCCAATGACGTCTGAGTCATCCTCCAACCCGAGGGTTGGGTGGGGATAGGGGGCCTCCCACTCTTATCTTCTTCTAGAGGGGCGGCCTGATCTGTCTCCCCTAGAGGCGGAGTAACCCGACCTGAAGGAGCTAGAGGGCGCTGGAGCTCCCCTGCGGGGGGGGGGGGGGCCTGAGGCGTTGCGGACCAGGAGGACGAAGGGGGCTTCTCTCCTCGTAGTGCTGGTAGAGGCTTGGGGTGTCGCGGCACTATCCGAGACAGACCTCTTATAGGGCGGTCTCCTAGGAGTCGTAGGTCTGGGGACGTTAGTCTCCTTCTATTTCAAGACCTTCTCCATTATGGCTTCTAGTTCCTTCCGAGGAAACAGAGACTCTCCCCACAAGGGAAAGCTGCGAATGGCTCGCGTCTCCCTGTCTGGTGCCTTCCAAGACACCTTCACCCGAACAGTGTCTCGCTTCCAGAACACCCAGTTAGCTGTTAGTGCGATAGACTGATATGTCAATAACCTAAGGGTTGAAGGCCTTGCTGGACAGGGTCCTCGGGGTCAAAGGAGGCTTGTACACCTCCCAAAATGTAAGCCCACCAGTCCAGCCAAGAGGGGACGTTTACTAAGTCCCTCGACATTTTCTCCATCATGGAGGCTCCTGCTGGCGAGAACCAGACTGGGGCCGAAGAGGCTCTACTGTCTGAAACGCCTTGACTAAGGATGTCCTGCTGACCCCCCCTTAAAGGTTGGGGGACCCCGGCATAGCTGGCCACTATCTTGCCGACATACTCCTGCTCTAGGACTAGATCCCGGGTTAGAGGAAGTGCCAGGGACGTCTTAGGTTGGAAGGAGTCTGCATGATCCTCAAAAAGGCTTGACTTCCAGGAAACTACATCCGTAGTTGCAGGTTCGGGTACTTGTGGTGTCTTCTGCAAAGGCTAACCACTCTCCTATAGACGGAGTCCTCCGTCAGGGAGCGCTCCTCTCCGTCAGCCGAGGACCCGGCTTGGGGCCGGGGAGCTGGGTTACCGGGCACGCCGACTGGACGTCTAGCTCTTTGAGGCCAGGGGCGACGTCCTGCCGAGGTACTGGATTTCATCTGCAGGGACGTCCGCACCAGGGGCCTGGGTTAGCGCAAGCAACGCTGGTTCAGCGGGGACTCTCGTCGGCCCAAGGCTCTGGGTGCCGAGGATGCGGTTCCCGTGGGCTGACCCGACAGCGGGAACCGTTCCTTCTGACCCGAAGGCCGCACCAGCCGGGCTGGTTCGGCCAGGCCGCCCGACCAGAAGCGCGTTTCCCCCGCTGGGCGGGGTTAACCGGAGGCTTCGGGGACTTACGCTTACCTGTAGAGTCCTTCCTACCGCTTGATCTCGAGGCGCCGGGTCACCGGGCACTCCCCGGGCGCTTCGGTTCTGGAATACCAGGCACTCCCTTGCGGTGGTACCGGTCTTCCCCGGCGGGGAGCTCCACACCAGGTTCGGGGTCAGAACCGGCAACGCCGTACCGTCGAGGACTACTGTTCGTGTATTCTCTCCGGGGGACGCGGATCCTCGTGGGCTGACCCGACGGAGGGAACCGTTCCTTTTAAGTCCGAGGGCCGAACCAGCTGTGCTGATTCGGCCAGGCTGCCCGTAAAGAAGCCCGGTTACACCCCGCGGGCGGGCTGGGGGACGCGGACGCGGATCCCCGTGGGCTGACCCGACGGAGGGAACCGTTCCTTTTAAGTCCGAGGGCCGAACCAGCTGTGCTGATTCGGCCAGGCTGCCCGTAAAGAAGCTCGGTTACACCCGTTGGCGGGGTGAACCGGAAGCTTCGCGGTCTTACGCCTGCCTGAAGAGGCCTTCTCGCATTTCTCCCTGCGAGGGTTATATCTGCGTCTGGAGGATGGCCTTCGTGGTGAGAAAAAAACCCTGGGTTGCCGGTACGGGGAACGCTGCAATACAGACCTGGGAGGCTCCTTCTCGGCGAGGCCCTCGGCTGCAGAAGAGACTGAAAAATACGCTAAGAGACTGGAGAAGAATTAGGGACATTTTTCCCCCACATGGGGTCATCACAGGAGAAGTGGCCTGCTTGCACCAGGACTCCGTCTCCCCACACACTCTCGAAAGTAGTACTTACCTCGAACTACTTCTTAAGAGTTATCTTCTTCACAATAAACCAACCTCGTCTCCTACTCTGGGTAGGAGAGGGTGGTAGGGAAGCTCTGTCAGGCGGGACGCCCGGCACTAGTCTTCTTAGGCGAACCCTTCGTCGCCTACTTCTTCTTGGTGCTATAACGCACCCACTCAAACTCTTGGGGAAGAGCAATGGGCACTTCCCCGCAACTGACTTACCTCGTCCCCTACTCTGGGTAGGGGAAGATGGCTGTATAAGAATCTCTATTCGACGAGGCATCGGGAATTAAGTTGGCGAGGAGAGGCTCGTCTTCCTATGAGCCTCTTGGATGTATTCTTCCTTTTGGTGCCGAAGTGCACTCACTGCACTACGTTCCAGGACCAGTAGTCCTGACACGTGGTTGAAGGGGAACATAAGCTGCCCCTACACGGCTAACACCGAGGATAAGGGGAGGAAGAATGATTTATTGTAAAAACTGGTCCTTTCAGCTATTAATTCCTTGAAGGAAATCAAGGAATACTGTTCCATAACGCACGACAAAAGCACTTAAGGAAATGAATTAAACACCGGGTAAGGACACGGTTGAAAAGTGAACGCACAGGAACACTTGGGAAGCACACTGCGAAAAAACACAAGTCCCCACGCTGGGAACACGTGGGACACTAAATGCGCATAAAAGGATCGAGAGAGACTTGAGAGTGAGGTGTTGAACACCTCACGACCAAGAACTTAATGAGGAGAATGGCCCAGAGAAGCAGTGACCTGCCCTAATCCTGCCCTCGGGGCGCATTCTTTGGCGGCGAAGGTAGGCCTATATAGAGAACGGAGTGGGGGGATAACGGCGCCAAAAACCTTGGTCGAGAAAGAGAGATCACCAAGTGACTCCAAAAGAAAGTAGTTCGAGGTAAGTATTCGTGTTGGAACAAATATATATATATATTTATATATATACATACAAGTATATATTTGTGTATATACATACACATATATATTTATGTATATACATACACATATATATTTATGTATATACATACACATATATATTTATGTATAAACATACACATATATATGTATATACATACACATATATTTATGTATATACATACACATATATATGTATATACATACACATATATATGTATATACATACACATATATATGTATATACATACACATATATATGTATATACATACACATACATGTATATACATACACATACATGTATATGCATATATATATATATATTTATATATATAATGTGTATATATTACACATATATGTGTATATACATACACATATATACGTATGTACATTATATATATATATATATACATATATATATACGTACGTACATTTTATATATATATATATATATATGGACGTATATATATATATATATAGACGTATATATATATATATATATAGACGTATATATATATATATATAGACGTCTATATATATATAGACGTATATATATATAGACGTCTATATATATATAGACGTCTATATATATATAGACGTATATATATATATATATATATAGACGTCTATATATATATAGACGTCTATATATATATAGACGTATATATATATATATATATATAGACGTGTATATATATATATATATATAGAGAGAGAGAGAGGGAGAGAGACATATATATATATAGACATATATATATATATATATAGACATATATATATATATATAGACATATATATATATAAATAGACATATATATATATATATATATAGACATATATATATATGTATATATATATAGACATATATATATATATAGACACATATATAGACATATATATATATAGACATATTATATATATATATATAGACGTATATATATATATATATAGACGTATATATATATATATAGACGTATATATATATATATATAGACGTGTATATATATATATATATAGACGTATATATATATATAGACGTCTATATATATAGACGTATATATATATATATATAGACATATATATATAGACATATATATATATATATATAGACATATATATATATATATATAGACGTATATATATATATATATATATAGACGTATATATATATAGACGTATATATATATATATAGACGTATATATATATATAGACGTATATATATATATATATATAGACGTATATATATATATATATATAGACGTATATATATATATAGACGTATATATATAGACGTATATATATATATAGACATATATATATATATATAGACGTATATATATATATATATAGACGTATATATATATATATATAGACGTATATATATATATATATAGACGTGCATATATATAGACGTGTATATATATATATATAGACGTGCATATATATATATATATAGACGTGTATATATATAGACATATATATATATATATAGACGTGTATATATATAGACATATATATATATATAGACGTGTATATATATAGACATATATATATATATAGACGTGTATATATATAGACATATATATATAGACGTGTATATATAGACATATATATATATATATAGACATATATATATATATATAGACATATATATATATATAGACATATAGTATATATATATATAGACATATATATATATATATAGACATATATATATAGACATATATATATATATAGACATATATATATATATATAGACATATATATAGACATATATATATATATATGTATATATATAGACGTATATATATATATAGACGTATATATATATATATATAGACGTATATATATAGACGTATATATATATATAGACGTATATATATATAGACGTATATATATATAGACGTAATATATATATAGACGTATATATATATATAGACGTATATATATATAGACGTTATATATATAGACGTATATATATATATAGACGTATATATATATATATAGACGTATATATATATATATAGACGTATATATATATATATAGACGTATATATATACATATATGTGTATATACATACACATATATATGTATGTACATAATATATATATATATATATATAGACGTGTATATATATATAGACGTGTATATATATATATATATATATAGACGTATATATATAGACGTGTATATATATATATATATTGACGTGTATATATATATATATAGACGTGTATATATATATATATAGGACGTATATATATAGACGTATATATATATATAGACGTATATATATATATAGACGTATATATATATATAGACGTGCATATATATATATATAGACGTGTATATATATAGACATATATATATATATAGACGTGTATATATATAGACATATATATATATATATATATATATATATATATATAGAACTATATATATATATATACTATATATATATAGACAGTATATATATATATATATATATATATATAGACATATATATATATATATATATATATATATATAGACATATATATATATATATATATATATATATATATAGACATATATATATATATAGACATATATATATATATATATAGACATATATATATATATATATATATATATATAATATATATATATATATATATATATATAGACATATATATAGACATAT
>NC_090741.1:104525344-104526368 GCF_036898095.1 Palaemon carinicauda | reverse complement strand
CATGATTACTATGGTTACTGGTGCAACACATAAACATACACTACCGGGGTCTACACGATGTCAGGCAGGGCAGCCGGTCGGGACTACGGTCTACCCCAGAAAGCCAAAACAAAGTCCTTCATAAGAAGGCAACCGTGTAACCCCATACGAATGGGGAGAAAAGCACGCTAATAGAAGAAGACTTCTATGGTTACACAAGCTGCTGAGGAGCCATTTGTGCGACTGCATGAAGTAGCTAATGTTGTGGAAGTTTTGTGAATATATGGGGGTTCATCCATGAATATGAGTGTAATTTCTTTTTCTCTCTCTCTCTCTCTCTCTCTCTCTCTCATATCTTCTGATGGATGAAAGATTAATCAACCCCGTAAGAGATAATTAGAACGAAATGTCAAGATGGAAGAAGTGTAGTTTTTCAAAATCTCCTGCTTTAGGGGTTATAGTAATGAGGAAGTTATTTCGTAGAACATCGTGATGTATAGTTTGTTTTATGCATAATCAAATATAAATTCATCATATATGATTGTTAAGGACTTGATATAATCTACTAAGCTATGCATTATAACTGTTAAGATAGACAATTATACAAAAAATTTAAGCTCATTGCATCTAATTAAGCAATTATACAAAATACGTATTTTAACTACTGTAAATCACTACATGAAATGTCTGCATATGATGAAAATGTATCCAATATTTACAAAATCTTATTTAAGAATAAAGATAACTTCACAGCTTTACGAACAAAATCTCATTTCGCTCCAAAAATGTTGGGCAGAATTTATGCCCGACGGAATACAACTTGTATCGCAATTCCAGAATTCCTTTAAATTCCCGATATTGATTCCTAAAGAATTCCTTTTCATGCCTTTTGCAATGTCAGATACCTATAAACATGCCAAAATGAGTCCTATTTTAGCTTATCACAATAGTATTCAATGGGACATTGATGAAGGTGTCAGGCAAAATAGTTCCTAATGGTATTCCACTTGAATATTATTTGTCCTGGGAATCCTGTCCTAATTGA
>NC_090741.1:104490344-104510344 GCF_036898095.1 Palaemon carinicauda | reverse complement strand
ATATATATACTACATATATATGTATATATATATGCATATATATATATCTGCATATATATAAATTACATATATATACAGCATATATATATATATATATATATTTATATATATATATATATATATATTATATATATATATATTATATATATATATATATATATAAATATATATATATATATATATTATATATATATATATATATAAATTTATATATATATATATATATATTGTGTGAATTTTTGTGTAACATCTGTTAATATCCCCTAATAAATCAGTGTGCTTGAAAAGACCATACAATTGTCATTCAACCGTCCATATTTTAGCTCAAATGTGACTATGCTGCACAACCACCTGCTCGTTTGTGGGTCAGTGTGTGTGTGTGGCGCGCGCGTTGCGCAGGATTTATATCGCGTAACCTTCACAATCAAACATTATTGATAAGGCCGTCTATGACGGACATTGATCCGCTTTAGATACGTGAATATGAATCGCGATTAACGTCAAGAGCAATGAAGCAATAAATCATTTTTATTGTCGAGACTGTAATCCCCTTTGCTCGTGCGACGAAAACGGTTATAGGGCTGAGTACGCAATAAATCCGCTTTGAAAAAATCCCTCTAATCCCAGCGATGTAAAAATTATTTTTGCTAAGTACATTCAGATAATGCTGTTCATCTTTGCAGTGGGTTGTTCTATTTAGTAGTTATTAGTCTTGCATGTTCAGTTCTAGCTTTTAAGGGGACCCTTAAATCGTGAAAAATTTAGTACATACTGAAATAACTCTACGTGGATTACACTCCATGGTTCACTATAGATTAAGAACCAGTAACTTGATTTTAAATACATTCATAGGATTTATTATAAACCACAAAAAATTCCTTGTTTTAGGTTAAATAGCGACATGATTGTGTTGTGTTTTAATGTTAAAAGCACATCTGGTTATTGCTAGCGCCGGTATTGAAAAGTATTTGAAAATTAAATCCATATTTTAATATTTTATTGCGTATTTTCGTTTATTGTGTGAACATATTTTTGAAGTAATTTTATATTTCTGTATTGCTCAAGTCTAGTTCATCATGAATGCAACCTTATTTAGAATGTGTTATATCTTTCGTAAGTAATTATTATTATTATTATTATCATTATTATTATCAATATCATTATCATTATCATTATAATTATCATTATTATATTATCATTATTATTATTATTATTATCATTATTATTTTCATCCTTTAATTTTTATTTTTATTTATTATTATTTCTATTATTATTATTATTATTATTATTTCTTAATTATTATTATTATTATTATTCTATTATTATCATTATTGTTATTGTTTTTATTGTTTTTATTACAATTTTTATCATTTATTTATTATTATTATTATTTATTATTATTATTATTATTATTATTATTATAATAATATCAGCCTGTCAAATGTTGCCACTTGGTGACATCCCACCGCATGAATTTGTTTTTATCTTAAAATATCAATAAAATCATTAATCATATCCTAGCCTCTTAACCTCTTTTCCACGCAACTGTAAACTTTTAAACCCCCATAAATAATAAACCGACTTGAGATTCCTTTTCTCTTATTGATGAAGTTAGGGGAATCCCCATTGCATGTTCAAAACCCCCCCCCCCCCCCCGCCCCCCGTATACCAGGAAGGGCATTGCATGCAGGCACGCTTCTTCCTCTTGCAGTGGAGATATTGAAGATATTTAACGATTGATGGCAGTTTTAGGTCTGAATATTTCATCCGCAAATTTGAGAGCAGATTCCGCTGTATCGGACTTTCCTAGTTTTAAGCCGATTTTATTTTCATATGTATATTTTGTGTGATCTGTTTTTTTCATATAGTAATTGTTTTTTTCTGAAAAGATTGTATTAATAATGATAATTAATAATGATGATAATAATAATAATAATAATAATAATAATAATAATAATAATAATAATAATAATAATAATAATAATAATATTCATTTGGTTATTCATATAGCAATTAAAATTTTAAATTTTTTTTCCTCTTCCAAATTCTTTATTTTACCCATTTCATTATTTTTTAATATTTGTTCATTTTTTCTGCTATTTATTTATTGATTATCAAATGCTTGAAAATAACCCTCATACTGGTGACCACGCTAAATCTGGTCATTGTTTGGATTGTTGACCTTAATGAGAACCCAACTCCCTAAGTTTTTCTATTCGAGAAAGGAATTAAAAAACAAAAACTCTGCTGTCAAAGCAAGTCGTCAGGATGTGCATTCCTTTAACAACATTAACGTAGCGTAAGTACATACGTTCATTAACCGTAAACAGATTGTTGTCAGCTCCCAGAGGACATGTTATCTTCGGTTAGATTAACCGAACTGAGGTAATAATGATGGACTTTGTTTGCCGAAATGTGTGGTAATAGTCCCGTAAAAGGTTTTCATCTTTATGGGTCGGGGACATTTGAAACCTGTTTACCCAATAATGGGATCGTGTTGTCAGTGTACCTCACGTAACGTACAGTATGTATTATTAAATCTTTGCAGCGTCTCTTTAATAATCAACCCCCTCTTTTTATCCTACGTTATCATCGTCTATGAGAGGGCTCTCATGAATGGCAGAGGCAAGGGACATACATTGCCCTAGCTAGCAGGCCTAAGCCATAGAGACTGACCATATGCTGTATACTTTATGATCAGGACCCAAACCCCCTTCTCACCTAAGCTAGGAGCAAAGAGGGTCAGGCAATGGCTTGTGGTAACTTATCAGGTAAACCTATAACTTCCCCCCAAACCTCTCATCCTTAGCTCACAATGATGGTTAGGTTGCAGACACTAAAAAAAAACTATTGAGCTTTATCTTCACTGTATCCCCTGTCCAGCAGAACGTCAGGCAGGGACGTTTCCAATAGGCCTTTTGAGTCTGCCCTAAATGGTCTCTTGGCACCAGCGCCTGGCTTATGATCCCAGTAATGTTCACACACACTGGCTACTTGGGGGCGGGGAGTTAGTGCTATCAGTGCGTCTCCAACAGTGCACAGGTTGATTACTCATTTCCTTAGTAAATTTAGAATATTTTAAATGGTATACCTTTTAATTATAAAGATTGATTTGTTTTTAAATCATCATCATCTCCTACGCCGATTGACGCAAAGGTCCTAGGTTAGATTTCGCCAGTCTTCTCTATCTTGATCTTTTATATCGATACTTCTTTATTCATCATTATCTATTTCGCGCTTCATAGTCCTCAGCCATGTAGGCCTGGGTTTTTCAACTCTTCTAGTGCCTTGTGGAGCCCCAGTTAAACGTTTGGTGAACTAATCTCTATTGGGGAGTGAAAAGAGCATGCCCAAACCATCTCTATCTACCCCTCACCATAATCTCATCCACATATGGCACTCGAGTAATCTCTTATAGTTTTATTTCTAATCCTGTTCTGCCATTTAACTCTCAATATCCTACTGAGGGCTTTATTTTCAAATCTACAAAACCGGTTGGATTTTTTAGATACCATTTATAAAATCTTTTTTAAACGGACGGAATTTTTAGCAAGTATTTTTCAGTCTGCTCCATGCTAGGAAATGAAGGTGAATAGAAGGAAAATAAACGAGAAATGAAAAAGGCTTTTTTTTGCTGAATTTTATAAAAGCCTCTATTTGAGTGTCAAGTGTATCAAGTGTCGAGTGCGGCAACTTGAGGGGGACAGAGTGCCGAGTTGCGTTTTGGCTCTCTCTCTCTCTCTCTCTCTCTCTCTCTCTCACTCATCTTGAAGAAATAATTAAAAGGGAAGTAAAAGAGGAGGTTTTCTGTTTGGGAAAACTAAAGGTAGGAAGAGAATATCAAAACTGTGGAAAGCAATAATTATTGAACCGTGTAATACCCGGAAATTTACTCGTAAAAAGGTCATCCTCTTTCAATCTTATTGAACTTAATACATTCGTTTATTAAACTGTTCTTATGAAATTTTTATTTTAATACCCTGATATATTTCTATTGTTTATATTAATACATAAACTTATATTTTTTTTTTTCAAATAACCATATTTATGAATCACATCCTGTAATCCTATTAATGAATTTGTATTAGTAAAATTGTAATTTTACTTTATTCTTGTAACTAGTTTTTACAATCCAGCTAAGTAATGTAGTTTTTTTTCTATAATGCACGTAACTCTATTTATTTAATACAGTATGTGATATAAGCTTATTAAAAAGTAAACAAAAAAAAAATAGTTTTAATTTATGAAAAGAAAACTAAAACTGTTAGATAAACTGTATTGGTAAAAGAAAAAACTCATGTGAAGACAGTGCCATTTGAACGCTGGAAAAGAATCTCACGGTAAAAGGTTAAAGAAACAAATATTCAATTTAAAGAAATGGAAAATATAAGAAATTTTTTTTACCGGAACTACTAAAGGCCGTTTAGATACAAGGGTACTCCTGAATGGTGTCATGCCTTGGGACCACTGGGGGAATACCCTGCGTAGTAGATTGGCTACCCCCGGGGGGGGGGGGGCGCCCCTACCCTGGCCACCGTGGCAACCCCTGGCGTTTCGTTGATGAAAAACTTGTAAATGGCCTCTCTGACACTCTGGGTTGGTCTCCAATTCATTTTTTTTTTCGGCTCGCTCCTCACGCCTCCTGTGGCGTTTTTGTTTTCTTTTATTTTTCTTTACGTAGTTGTTTTATCCGTTTTTCATTTTGCGTTTTTGTCAAGCTTTTAAGAATATCAGTCTTATGTGCTTAACCTTTGTACAAAAATAATTTATCGTTATTAATAATTATGATAATGATTATAATACATATTAATAAAAGTAATGATAGTAATATTCATGATTGTAATTATATTAATAGTAATTACCAAGGTCCTATCTTTTATTTTTATATATAAGCACTACTTTCCTAAATACTAATTTTTCATTTGTTTTTCATATTTGTATTCATAAATATTTATATTAAAAAATGCGTATTTTAGAAGATATTACGTACAGCAATTGAAAGGTTCATGTATGGTCATTAAGAAAAAAATAACCATGGTATGGACTTATTAAGAAAAGTATATGGATGAGATAAAAAGAATTGAAAAATTAAAGAAAATTTAAATATAAACCTTGGAATGGACTGATTAAAGAAATTATATGGATGCAATAAAAAGAACTGAAAAATTTAAAGAAAATTAAAATCTAAGTTCAAAAGATCAAGCAACGGACAAACTTATTCTTATAATTCCTATTATAAAAACAATGATATTACTATTATTAATAAAATCCAGAGTGATAATTTTATTGGGTTCTTGAAAACACACTTTCAGCATTTAATTTATTTCTTGCCACTTTTTATATTTTTTTTCCTCTGACCTCATTCCTCACAGTAGGAAGATTAAATGCGAGCGTGGCCCACAAGGAAAAAAAATCCTAATGAGAAGGATGTTTTTAGAATGATACGAGCCATTTCCAAATTAGGGGTCGGATGTTAAATGGTTATTTTTTCATTCGTGATGTGTGTATATATGTGTGTGTGTATATATATATATATATATATATACATATATATATATATATATATATTTTTATATATACCGTATATTATATATATATATATATATATATTTATATATACCGTATATTATAATATATATATATATATATATACACACATATATATATACACACACATATATATATATATATATATGTATATATATATCTATATACAGTATGTGTATATATATATATATATAATATATATAATATATATACTGTATATATACATTATTATATATATATATATATGTATATATATATTTATATATATATATATATATATATTATAATTATAAATACATGTATATATATACACAGTATATATATGTATATATATATTTATATATATATATATATATTATTAATTATAAATACATGTATATATATATACACAGTATATATATATATATATATATATTAATATATAATGTATATATATATTATATAAATATATATACATGTATATATATATATATATATTATAATTATAAATACATGTTATATATACACAGTATATATATGTATATATATATTTATATATATATATATATTATAATTATAAATACATGTATATATATATACACAGTATATATATATATATATATATATTATATATAATGTATATATATATTATATAAATATATATACATGTATATATATATATATATATATTTATATATATATATATATATATATATGTGTATATATATCATTATATATATATAATTATATATATATATATCATTATATATATATATAATTATATATATATATATATATATATATAATGTATGTATATGTATGTGTATATATATGTGTGTATATATGTATATATAGCCTATGCCGTATATATACATGTATAATATTTATAATTATATATTTATATTTATAGTTTTTTAGTTATAATTTGTAATTATTTTTTTATTTTTTATTTGAGAAGTTTGTGTTATTCATATTTTTATATCCCTTTTACTCAGGTTTTGCGCTCTCTCTCTCTCTCTCTCTCTCTCTCTCTCTCTCTCTCTCTCATCGAGGTAACCCAATATTGGCCACCATCATTATTTTCTTACTTCCTCGTCATTGACGTAATTGTTTTGATTTAATTAAGGTAACGATGTTACGGAGACTTCATGAAGGAGGAGAAGGAAGGAAAGGAGCGCTCTATATATACACCTCCAACCCCATTCTCGAGGCTTTTCATTTTTCGAAATTGTTTTTTCCCGGATTTTTCGTAATTTCATTCTTTGGTTCCGCATTTCTCCTGATTTCGTAAAGTCATTTTTTACAACTTTTTGGTTTTTCTATTTTTCTCTTACATGATTCAAGAAAATTATATTTTCTTCGCGAAAGGTTTTTCCCCTAAGTTAAAAATTAATATTTTTCAGTTTCCATATTTTTCCTTTATTTTAAAAAGTCAGGATATATATTTTCAGAAATTTTCTTAGTATTACACATATTTTTTTCCTCAAATGTTAATTTACTTCTATTTTTTTTTTCATTTAATATCCTTTATCATACTTTGCTCTTTGCAGATTTTCCATTCTTACGAAGTCAGTTCCTATGTAATTTCTTCGTGAATACGATTTCATATTTTTTACCTCTGGAAATTTTTTTTTCTCCTCAGGATTCCTTTGGCATTTCCTTTATTGCTTTTTGTTCACAATTTGTAATGATTTTACAATTTCGTGTTTCTTGTCATGATTCCGAAGTCTTCTCATTTTCCGCCTTTTTCAGTAATACTTAAGTCATCTTGATATATATTTTTCAAATGGTTATTCGTATAGATTTTTTCCAGAGATTTAGATTTTTTTTTGTGCTGTTTCTCATTTTGATGTTTCGATGTGGTCCGTATTTAACAGTTGTAATATTTTTCTTGGAATAATATTTTCCACATTTAGGTGAAAATATTTTTCAGCGTCCGTTCTTTAGAAGATTTTAAAAATTTTTGTTCAAGAAATAATTTGTTACTACACAGGTTTTTTTTTTTTTTCATAATTTTAGACTAGGCCTACATCTGATTTTTCTATTAAAATATTTTAATTGATCCGTCTATTTAAAGAAAATTTAATACTTACCATTTCTTTGTTGTTTATTGTTATCAAATACCCTTTTTATTGTTCCCATTCTTTACACTCTCTTCCATTTTCATTCCTGCTACATGACATTTCGTTTGACTTTTGTATAAAATATCGTATTTCATTTACATTTCAGGTTTTTCATATGCTATAAAAATTCCTTTCCATCCCCCACGGCATTTTCCCCCTTTCATGTATTTTCATCTGTATTTTCATATATATTCGCCCTTGTGAATTTTCAATTATTTTTTTCATGGATTTTCATATTTTTACCCAAATCCTCATATTTCCATTTGTATTCCTACTTCACTCACTACGGAACCTGAACAAGTTTTGCATATGGGAGTATTTAACATTCTCTCTCTCTCTCTCTCTCTCTCTCTCTCTCTCTCTCATGGTGCTGAATTTTTTAAAGTAAACTATTATATTAAAACCTTATTTAAGGTTTGCTAGTAGACTATTGTAGGTAGGGGGGAGAGAGAGAGAGAGAGAGAGAGAGAGAGAGAGAGAGAGAGAGAGATTTTTCTTTCCATCCCTTTGTGTATATAAGATCCTCATATTTCAAAAAGTGACTGCCACCTTTTCAATGCATTTGGTCATCGTTGGGGGTTGTTTAGTGCCGTCATTGCATCTTGTGTGGTGTACTGTCGGCGTTATCATTATTATTATTATTTTTACTAGCTAAGCTACAACCCTAGTTGGAAAAACAAGATGCTAAAAGCTCAAGGGCTCCAACAGGGAAAATATCCCCGTGAGGAAAGGCAATAAGGAAATAAATAAACGATATAAGTAGTAATGAACAATTAAAATGAAATTACATTAAAAACAGATATTTCATATATAAACTATAAAAAGACTTATGTCAACCTGTTCAACTTAAAAACATTTGCTGTAAGTTTGAACTTTTGAAGTTCTACTGATTCAACCACCCGATTAGGAAGATCATTTTACAACTTGTTAACAGCTGGAATAAAACTTCTAGAGTACTGTGTAGTATTGAGCCTCGTGATGGAGAAGGCCTGGCTATTAGAATTAACTGCCTGCCTAGTATTACGATCAGGATGAAACTGTCCGGGAAGATCTGAATGTAATGGATGATCAGAATTTTAAAGAAAATCTTACTTAGCCAATATTTGCATCCACTTTTTAGCCTTAACCTGACCTCCATTCCCACCACATAATTCCTTCCCACCGTCCAACTCTTTTTTTTCTCCAGTTTCACATAGGCAACGAATTGCTTTACCGGCATTGCTCTATAAAGCTCAAGTCCATCAATCCAAAGATATTATCCTCTAAAGGAGTATATGGTTCAGCGACTGTTTTTCTTTCCTTCTCTTGCCACCTTTTGAATTATTTTCCTACCTCTGAATTTTTTATTTAGTCTTATTTCTTCAACTCTTTCTTTTCTCTTTTCCTTTTTTTTCCCTCGTGTCTTGGATAGCAAAGAAAGAAAATATGATCTTAAAAATTAAAAATTCATAAATTATTCAGGCGTGGAGAATGTATGATACTACACATTCCATCTTATGGAGGTTGTAAAGTTAAGCGCACGTCATGAGGAGCAATACTGGATGTTGTCATTCTGCCATTAATTAATCTCTTATACAATAATATATATATATATACCGATGATGATATATATATATATATATATATATATATATATTATATATATATATATATATAAGTGTGTGTGTGTGTGTGTGCGCGCGCGCGCGTTTTCAGAATTATACGCAATTGCATTTCATATTTCTGTGTTTATAGTAATTTCCCTGGCCAGGTGTCAAAAGATCTCTTCCTTTTTCTATTAATTTCCTAATGAGGCTTCGAAGTTTATAAACTTTATGATGAGTTATGAAGTTTGATGTTACCCTCTCATGAATCTTTTTCATATTTAAAGGTGAATTGGTCTCTCTCTCTCTCTCTCCTCTCTCTCTCCTCTCTCTCTCTCTCTCTCTCTCTCTCTCTCCAGAGAGAGGAGAGAGAGAGAGAGAGAGAGAGAGAGAGAGATGCAATCCAGTGTGTACCATAAATTTCTTGATAAGTCACCACAACCTTTTCTCCAATGTGATCGGCCTCCGTTTAGTAGCTATGGCTTACACTACACTTCCTGCGGCACACTGTTGTCGGCATTAAAAGGTTTTTGTATTTTGCCCTTCGGCCTGCTTATATCAACTTTTTAGCCATCTACTTGACCTCTACCCTCCTGGCTAGTTCAGTGGTAACATGTTCGCCTCGCATTCGCATAGCAGCAGATCGATCCCAGCCTGGAACCGTGAGTTCAAGCATTTTACTGGGAAGGCCACTTCTGTGGTTGGGCACCACATCGGGGGATTGGGCTCGCCCGGCTGACGTTCTGGTGAACATCTATTATGATGAAACCAGACACCTTTAACCTATATTCCCTGTTCCTTTCTAAAGTCTTGTTGTCTTTGAACTTTATTTAATAGTGCAACCACAGAATTTTCTCAAGTCATACGTAAGTCCTGATTGGCTTTCTAATCCGGTTCAGCCGCTGTTTTTCTTCCCCGCTCTGCCAGACTTGGGATACTTTTCCTACTACTGGTTTTCAGGACTTTTACAATCTTACTTCTTCAAGATTCCTTAATATTTTATTTTCCTTTTTATTTTCGCCTCGGAGCTGGAAGAGGAAAAGTGGTCCTGGTCCTCCAAAAATGGAAGCTAATCAACTTATCATTTCTGACGTGGAGGAGATACGGTACCAACAATTCGATCTTGCAGAGTTAACTCGACACGCCACTTCATGAACCGCATTGCTGATGTTGCCCTTCTTCTAAAATTAGTTCATGCTTTTTATAACAAATTAATTCATCTAGGAAGTAAGGCAGTTCCCCGTAATGATCGTGCATTTATCCTTTGTTTTCAATTGAATACATTCACATTGTTACTTATCGCTTTCTTCTAACTCCCGGGGCAGGTGTCAAAACTCCTTTCACTTTTCTGTGAATTCCCTAATGAAATTTATGAGAATTTCTGAAGTTTATGGTCGTATTATTATGAATATTTCCCACTTTTCTTCCGTCTTGTTGTCCAACTTTCAACTTTTATTCAATTTCAAGCACTGGGTCACATTGCCCAAATTCTAGTAATCAATATTAAATGCGAAGATCTGTATTCCATAAAGAATAAATGGTTAAGCGACTGTTTCTTCCCTCTTCTTGCAAAGCTTCGGGATTTTCTTCTTACCACTCATTTAAAATGACTTTTTCAATCTTACGTCCAAGATTCCTTTCTTTTCCTTTTTATCTTTTATTTTGTCTCTGGTCTAGAATATAAATGGTGGTCTTAGTCCGCAAAAAAGAAAAAAAAATTAATAAATAATAATGTACTTCAACAATGTTAGATGTAGCTATTCTTCCCAAAAGTTCATAAGTCTGTTTACAATAATTGATTATTCTCCAAAGCAATTAAGGCTATTCCCCTTAATGATAAGGAGATGCAATTTTTATTTTTTTTCTTGAACAAAATTACTTTCAATAATCGCATTTCTGTATTGTTGAGAGTTGTTCTCTTCCCTGCCAGGTGTCAAAAGATCCTATCCTTTTTCTATTAATTTCCTAATGAGGCTTCGAAGTTTAGAAACTTTATGATGATAATTTGTGAAGTTTACCTTATTATATATTTCTCATGTTGGTGGTGAACGTCTCTCTCTCTCTCTCTCTCTCTCTCTCTGAATGAAGAACAGTGTGGAACTCATGCACGAGTCGGTCCAAGTACAGTACTTTTTACCTGGTTGTTGTTAGACTGTTGTAGGTAGTGGAATACCAACGTTTCTCCAATATACACTGGAAATCTATCATTCTCAGAATACACTGTTTAGCGAATTTCTCTTTCCTTCGTCTACCAAGATTTGGAATTCTTTTCCTGCTTCTGGTTTCTATATTATATTTTCTTCGACAGGAATAGTGACTAACGTGAAGTTTTGATAATCTTTTATATTCTTGTTTTGGAGAAGGACCATTGCAGACCTCCCTGCTTGGCAGTCAGTTTGAGACCCCGCTCCAGTTCGATCATATTTTGTAGTATCTGCAACCTCGTCATCCATCTGAGGGCAGGATAGGGGATTTAGGGGGAGCCTATAGGTCTAACCTGCTGAGTCATCAAGTAGGCATTGTCTGGTTCTCAATGGTCAAAGGTTGAGTGGAGAGGGGGGGTTTGGGCGCTGATCATAATTGGTCAGTCATTAGGGCATTGCTACTGTCACATGTCTGTGCCATTCATGACAGCCCTTTAACCATTCGTTCTTATTGAGGTAAAGTAATGCGTCTGCCGTGATAACAAAGCTCGATGAATTGAAATCCCTATGATAATTACTCTCTCATTTTCATAAATCAAATGGGATTACTTTACACTTATTTCCCATTTCTGGCCTTGTTCTGCGATTGTAATTTCTGGGTCATATGTCAAAAGATTTTTTTTTAAATTAATTCTTAATGAGGTCCCGAGTTTGGGAACTTGATTATAAATGACCAATTTTTAGGAGCGCTCTCTCTCTCTCCTCTCTCTCTCTCTCTCTCTCTCTCTCTCTCTCTCTCTCTCTCTCTCCTTCCTGTCACTTTGGATAAAGTTCCTAGTACTGTTATTACAATGATAGAAATTAAAATTATTTTTAATTAGATATTTTTTTTAAATTACTATTGAAATTATAAGAATTATTCTAAGGTCGGATGAGGTCAAGCTACCTAAAATTACATAGTAATCTTAAAAGTAATATTATTATTTAAAACATATTTTCATTCACGGCTGCATTTTGAAAACTCATGCATATTATCTCAAGGTGTATTTTATAGATCATACATCATGCTTCCCATCTGAGGCTTAATATTTTAGTTGATCAGGGGAACCGCTATTTCCCTTTAAGGTTTGGCAAAAAGCCCTTTTTGACGGGCGAACCCCTGGTCAGGATGATGAATGGGTGGAGGTCACGTGATTGTTATCACGGAGAGAGGAGAGAGAGAGAGAGAGAGAGAGAGAGAGAGAGAGAGAGAGTATTCCCTCCAGAGGCTTGCTTCCTTCTCCGGAAGAAATGAATGAGCCCTTTGGGAGTCATTTGCAATTCCCCTGCCGAGGAAATTATGCTGGGAATTTTCGCTTCGGTATATTTAACACGTATTTTAGGACATTTTTCAACGTAATCCAATAATAATGGACTGCTATATAATTATACCGGTACGTGTATGTGTGCGTATATATACAGTACATGTATGTTTATATATATATATATATATATATATATATATATATATATATATATATATATATACAGTACATAGGTATATATAAAAAGTTGTATATAATATAAGTATAAGTAGATGCAATTTTATCTTAAAGACCTGCTGAGAAGCGGGAACATACTAGTTCATTAAGAATGTTATTTTTTATTTCGAATAGAAAGGTTTGCATAAAAGCGACCAAATCTTTGGTGAGTGATGGAAGTCAGTTCCTTACTGAAATAAAGAATTTTTTAAATTCAACTTGCGATCGCAAACAGAAGGTATATTGATTAGATTTATTTATGGAGACAATGGGTTGGGGGTGGGGGATCTCGGTGCCCTGTCGTAACTGGGGAGGGGGTGAGGGTTTATAGAGGTTGGATTGAAAGATTGAGACAATGAAGATATAGTAGAAGACTAAAATGTAAGCGAGGAAGATGCAGTTGAACAATGAAGAAACTCTGTCTGAGGAAGTGCACCTTGTCACACCGCTTACTGCACGGCGAGTGCCATCTCTTCCTGTACTAGAAACATTGTTACTCACCGCGCTTTAAGGGTGTGACAGGGGTACACCTCTTTAGAGCGAGGTGTACCATGAATTCCTGTGTCCAAATGGTACACACTAATAAAAAAAGTTTTAATCAAAAGTAAAATACAGATGTGGCATTACGTTCTGTTCGCAGATGAAGCCATAATGTAAAAGATTTACTGTACTACATTTCTAAAATCTAATTTTAGAGAAAAATTGGCAGTAATTAACAGGAGAAACTATTAACATTATAATAATTTTGCTATAAAGTGAAAGGGCTGAGTTTGAGAAATTGACTTATTACCAACTGTTTTAAACTGGTATTATCCATCTCTAATTGAACGAATCACTGTAGGGGTCAGGTTGCTAGCGCCCCACTTTTCTTTTTCGTTACTGGATGCTGGTACCATTTTGGGGGATTACAAGATTCCGGTACCCTTTTTTTTAGCATTACTTGATGTTGATACCGATTTTTTAGCTTTGCTTGGTTCTGGTACTCACTCTCTCTCTCTCTCTCTCTCTCTCTCTCTCATCCTCTCTCTCTCTCTCTCTCTCCTCTCTCTCTCTCTCTCCTCTCTCTCTCTCTCTCTCTCTCTTTTTTTTTTTTTTACATTGCTGGATGCTGGTACCCTCTTTTTTGTATTAGTAGATGCTGGTACCCATTTCTGGTTTTACTAGATGTTGGTTCCGTTTTTTTTTTTTTTCTGGTATTACTAGATGCGATACCCACTTTTAGCCTTACTAAAGCAGGTGGAATAGTTTAAATACTTAGAATCAACCGAGTTATGAGGGGGGATGTGAGGCTGAAGTCGAGAATAGGATAAAAGCAGCATGGGGAAATTGGAGGGAGGTAGCAAGAGTAGTTTGCGATAAGAAAATGCCTATCATACTAAAATTCAAGATCTATATCACATTAATAAGACTAGTGTTAATGTATGGATCAGAAACGTGGGCTCTAAGAAAAAAAAGTGGAAGCAAAGCTTAAGAGAGCAGAGATAAGAATGTCGAGGTGGATTATGGGAATATCACTGTTTGAAAGATTGGAAAATTATAAAATATAAAGAATGGCAGGCATAGTAAAGATTACGATGGTGATAAGTGTAATGACTGAGATGGTGTGGATACGTGTTGAGGATGGATGGTGGGAGTGAGGACGACTTGGGGGGGACCCTGTTATGGGGAGAAGATCGAGAGGGAAGCAGAATTAGATGCGAGATAAGGTGTAGGATGATATGGAGAGGAAAGTTTAGGTGGAAGAGGTTGCCTTTATTAGATGGCCTTGGAGAGGACGCGTGAGGCAACCAACCCCCTTAATTTAGGAATAACGGTGGGAAAGATTATTATTTTTTGCCTCGCTAGATGCTGGTTCCCATTTTTGGGGCATTATTAGATGCTGGTTCCCAATTTTTTGCCATTACTAGATGCTGATACCCTTATAGGGCTGTTAAGTATGGAGAATATTTGAGATTGAACGTAATCCAAAAATCCACGGTGTAGTACTGGTACAAAAATTTTATTTAAGTATGTACGTACGTGAGTGCATGCTGATTACGACATACGAAATCGAAAAAGAAAATAAGTAATGTACCGAATTTTTATTGATCTTTTCTTTCTGGCTTCTGTCATTTAGTTGGTGAATTGAAAGTAGAGAACTAAAACGGGCAGTCGGTAGAGCGCATACCTTCGCCAGCACCACATCACAAGATATGCAGTTGAAATATAGTTGAATTATGCTCCTATTGGCTCTAGTTTCATGCAAATCTGGTAAAAATTGACCTCGATTTAGCAAGAAGACATTTTTTACCTTTCCGGGACATTGTCCTTTATCTTTTATTCTATCACTCAGAAAATGTAATAAAAAATGTCTTTGGATTATGACCAATCATCCGACCAAATTTGATGAGATTCAGTCAAATAGTTTTCGACTTATGAGAATCGCAAACGTAAACATAAATAAATATAAGCTTATCAAATCATAACCTGGTGAAGGTAAGAAAATATTATTAATGGTAATCATAAGTATTGATATTAATAACAATAATAAGTTTGCATTGTGACGAAATATGCTGTGACCATGAGTTGCATTATTAATAGAGCATCAGGCAGACAAACAACGCAATGAATAAAAAAAAATATTGTCAGCTGAGTAATACATCTTTTTATACACTGTATTATTTGGTTATACAGATTAACTTCCGGGTAAACAAATCCGTCCTCTGTTGTCCTGTCGCCTTTAAAACCGGGAAGTCGCCCCAATGCTATATGCGTTTTAAATGTCCTTATTTCGCAGTTGAAGGACACCGACCGGAAGTCGGTAGGCGTTATTGTCTGTCTGCTTAAGTTTATTTTATATATTTGTTATATTTTTATTATTTTTTTCTTCTTGGGCAACGGAGCAGAAAAAAGAAGGGTGTCGTGATCAAGCCCAGTTGCGCTAAAAATAATTAAATTTATATAGAGGAATCCTATATAACAAATTTACCCCTCCCCCCCCCCCCCCAAGAAATCCATTTCCGGTTTTACATAAAGAGATTAGATTTTTTTTTTACCTCCGCCAACGAAGTTGGAAAGTGGTTATGTTTTACCCCGTTTGTGTTTGTTTGTGAACAGCTTCTTGACCACAAATTTAATCGTAGAGTAATGGAACTTGCAGGGATTAACTTATGTAAAAAAGCTGGAAATTATTAAATTTTGGAAGGTCAAGGTTACGGTTAAGATAAATGTCCAATTCACGTAATCACCCATAAGTTTGAACATCGTTGTCACAGACTTCAAACTTGGTTCACATTTGAGTGTATGAAAATCCACGTCAATTAATACATGTTAATGTTGAAGGTCAAGGTCGAGTCAAAGATAAAGGTCAAGCAAAATGTCATATTCCGGTCATCAACCTTAAGGCCACAATTTTAATCGTAAAGTAATGAAACTTGCAGCGATTTTAAACTTATGTAAAGAGCTGTTAAGGTCGAAGGTCAAGATCGTCCAAGGATCAAGGTTAAGCCAAGGTCAAATTTCGGTCATCAACTATATGGCACAATTTTAATCAGGAAGTGATAAAAGTAGCAGGGATTTTAAACTTGTGTAAAGAGCTGGAAATAATTGATTCTGGGAAAGGTACTCTGATTTCGAGAAATCAGCTGCCGTGACGGAGATCTGCACTCAGAGTGCTTTTCTAATTTTTACTTGAATAATTCCGAAGACATATTCTGATTTATTTGAATAATCCCTAAACAATTATTTGTTTACATGAATAACGTCAGAACAAATTGTTTACTTATAAACCGCAGTAATTCATAGATTCACTTTCATAAACTTGAGACAATTTTCTGACATACTAAAGTATACCCTAATTCATTTTACCTAACCTAACACCTTGTAACATTCCTCTTGATGATTACATATTTTACTGATGATATTATTTCTCTCTAATGACAAAGTTTGGAATTTTCTTCCTACATTTTCTCTCTCCAGAGGTTCATCATCATCATCATCTACTCCCACACCTATTGACACAAAGGGCCTCGGTTAGATTTTGCCAGCTGTCTTTATTTGGAGATTTTAAATCAATACTTCTCAATTCATCACCATCTACTTCCCGCTTCATAGTCCTCAGCCATGTAGGCCTGGGTCCTCCAACTTTTCTATTGCCTTGTGGAGCCCAGTTGGAAGATTGGTGAACTAATCTCTCTTGGGGAGTGCTGAGAGCATGCCAAATCCATCTCCATCTACCCCTCATCATGATCTCATCCACATATGGCACTCAAGTAATCTCTTATAGTTTCATTTATGATCCTGCCTGTCATTCAACTCCCAATGTTCTTCTGAGGGCTTTGTTCTCAAATCTACAAAATCTGTTGGATATTATTTCATTTCCATACCATGAATCATGTCCATACAGTAACACAGATCTCACTAAACTAATATATAGCCTTATTTTTTTATGTAATTTCAGGCGACTTTATTTCCAAATTATACTTAACCTAACCATTGTCTGATTTTGCATTTTCAATCTTTCATGAAACTCAAATTCTAAACACCCTGTATTAGAGATCATAGATCCTATATGTTTCATCTTCCATTGTATATATCGTTCGCATCATGTTTCTTTTATATATCTTGAGCCAACCTCATGTAATATGTCATGCCTTTTTGCAAGCAAGCTTCGCAAGTCCTGTTGCGTTTTTGCTAACGAGTACAGTTATCAGCATATTTAAGTCCACTAATTTCCTTGTACCAATCCAGTCCAATCCTTTTCTGCCGTCCCCAACTGTTCTATGCATTACAAAATCCATGAGGAGGATGAACAAAGAGAGGTGTACAATTTTTCTCACTTTTCTTCAGGTCTGGGCTAGCTAAGGACATTAGTTTTGCCTATTCAACTGGCCTCTATTTTGAGATAGGAAATGCTGACAGCACTACACACACGTGGCGTAGCTTTTCATCATTATTCATGTGAATGAAAAGAAGGTCTTGAGTTGGCCAAAAGCCTGAGTTATGAAAAGACCTTTTCAAAGACCACAACTGTAATCGTTACTCTAACGGGACTAAATCCTACGCAAATGCACTCGAAGCCGATTAAGGTTTGAAAACCACTCGTCCTTCAATGCTCCTGCCACGAAGCCAAGCTGCTGCTTAAGCATCTGTTTCATTGGCAAGGATTCTCTCTCTCTCTCTCTCTCCTCTCTCTCTCTCCTCTCCTCTCTCTCTCTCTCTCTCTCTCTCTGAGTAGTAGTCTTGCATTCATTATACCCTGTTTAATCATTCTCTTTTGCCTCTGTGCCTTACTTTTGTTCTCTAATGCTCGGTACAAAAAAAGGCATTATCCATTGAAGTTGATAATTCTCAGTTCGCTGAATAAATTAATTGGAAGCTGAATTCGATAATGCAGATTGTGAACTTTTGAACCTACATTTCAACTTTTCCGTAATTTAATAAATTTGGGACTTATGTGGGATAAGCCTTTAATGCAATTGGTTTAAAAGTGCTAGTCAATTCTAATGCATATTATAATTACGGGAATATAAGAGAGGATCGGGAGTTCGAATAATGGTGTCAACATATTGCAAATTTAAAGAGCAACTGTTAGTGAGATGTGCTATCCGCGGGCTGGATGACGGCAGTTCTGAAAGTCTACTATATTAGCCATAGACTATTTGCTTACAAATAGCGATACTGTATAATAATACATATATTTAGCGGGTCAAATTGTTTAATGAGATTACGTTGGTCTTTAGACCAGTTTTAAACTGATGATTTTGCCTTAGGAGTCAAATTAGTTTAATAAGGTTATTATATAGTATAATTGTCAATGATATCATTTAGATTTAATTGTTTTATCTAGTTTTAACAAAGCTACGTTCGACCCCCCCCCCCTCCATTCGGTCTTACAGCTCCTTCTCATAGATCTCAAAACAATAAATACCTTTCCCCTGTGACTACTACTTTTCATCATGCACTCTCCCAATCCCCACCCCCATTCCCACTTCCTCTCCTCCCCTCCCTTCCCCTCCCCTCTCCCTCACACAGCTATTGAAGGCCGGGATATGTGTCTGGAGAGATTATGACTAATGCCTTCCCGAACCACTTTTTATTCGAGTTGTCCAATCCCCATTTTCATCGAAGGATTTCGTCTCTTTGGGAGATTATTTGATTCCTCTTTTCCCTCGGGAGTCTTCTTGAGAGAGAGAGAGAGAGAGAGAGAGAGAGAGAGAGAGAGAGAGAGAGAGAGAGAGAGAGAGAGAGAGGGTGTGACTTGGGGAAAGAACATTTGCAATATTCTTCGGAATAGGATTTCCTTATCGCCCCTATATAATAAAGTAGACAAGTCTGTATATATATTTATATATATATATATATATATATATATATATATATATATATATACTATATATATATATATATATATATATATATATACGGTCACGCTCAGCTCTGAACCCCTCGGGTAGGGCAGGGGAAAGTAGTCATACCCTGGAGAGAAGGGGTTGCATTTGCGTGAACATCTAAATACTTATCTTTCATGTTTGTCGGGTCGCGTACACTAGTATCTCAATATTCAAATTTACAATCCACAACATTCCTATTGTTAGATACACAATATCTTCTATAGAGGCTTTATCTTTGACTTATCCTATATGAATTTCCTCCATATTATTGGCTAATACCCAAGTTATGCCTTTTATCTTATTTCCATCCTCATGTTTCTGTCATTTGTTCATGACCCTCATACTCGTCTGTCATCTAATCTCGGTCCTCATTTCACTTATTTCAATCTTTATATTCCCCCGTCATTAATCTCGTTCCTGGTTCTCCTCTTCGCTGGGATCCTGCCAACCAATTACCTTTTTTATATAGATTCAACTCGAGCTTTCATTAGCGAATTCACGTTGGGCAAACAGTTCACCATATTTACCTGCACATGCCTCAATTTGCCCACAGTCTTCCTCTTTTGTGAAGCGTTATCCAGCTCCAAGACAAAGAATTATTCTCTCTCTCTCTCTCTCTCTCTCTCTCTCTCTCTCTCTCTCTCTCTCTCTCGTGTATAGGTGATGGTAGCAGTATACCTATTGTGCAAGGGAGGTATTATCTTGCCTTTTGTTTACAGATTTCCCTTTGAAG
>NC_090741.1:104485344-104487844 GCF_036898095.1 Palaemon carinicauda | reverse complement strand
TGAGGGAAAGTCTTAAGTAATACTGACGTTTTTTACAATATTCAGTACGACAAATAAAGGAAAATGTAGAATTCAGAATTTCTATTTGTTTTGATTGGGTTCTTATGATCTAAACTGTTCTTAGGTTATTATATTTTCCCCTTGTTTACTTTCCTCACTGGCTATTTTCCCTGTTAGAGCCTCTGGGCTAATAGCATCCTGCTTTTCCAACCAGGGTTGTAGCTTAACAGTTGATAATAATAATAATAATAATAATAATAATAATAATAATAATAATAATAATAATATTCACTGAACTATATAAGTGTTAATAACAGTAATAAGAGTTTGCTGAATGGGCAATTTCTTTTGGTAATGAACTTGCATCTACCCTTGGTTGCCCAGATTCCCCCGCCCCACACCCCACTCGTCAATTGACCTGGTCTTATAACAGACATGAATGACGGGAAAATGACGGAAACTTTTGCATGAAGTCTTTCGACTCTTGATATATTGCTTTTCTTTCAGACATTTCCTTTGATCTCTCCTATTTGGATCTAATGATCAACAACTTTATCAATAAAGCTCTTACCACCTTTTGCAAATTGCAATATATGCATTTTCTCCATAAAAGCTGAATTGACACCAAGCCGTCTTTACAGCCTCGTATATACGAGCTCAGGTCAACTTTCCTCATGAAATTGACCAGAAGCGACCTTAATGATACGCTTTTATCTCTCCGCAGTTCTTTATCAATCATCTCGAATAAGTCTTCGGATTCTCAGTCAAGCTTTCACTCAGTTTTCACAATCTTGTCAAATTGGCTAAATCGAGGAGATTTCTTGAATACAAAGATCGCCTCTTTTCGTAACTTTTCTCATCAGATGAGTTCGTGTTTTAGATGTTTACTACACACTCAAAAGACAAGTATAAACTTCCGCTATGGTTTACGCACAAATAAACATTATTGAAGACAATTTCTCTTCTCTCTCTCTCTCTCTCTCTCTCTCTCTCTCTCTCTCTCTCTCTCTCTCAGAAAGTGATGATGAGCGGAGATTTAATATATCACGTAGTGTTCCTTTATTACTGGGATATCAATCTGCAGAGAGAGAGAGAGAGAGAGAGAGAGAGAGAGAGAGACTCCAGGTCCTAATTAGAACATTCTTGGGTAATTAGACATCTATGTTACAAGATGTTATTCCTTAAGACATCTGGTGTCTTGGGAGAGGACAGGGGGATAGGGATATATATATTTCATTGATCCTAGTTTGGTTAGTGCTACTTAACCCTCGGTGGGTGGGGGGGGGGGGACGTTAGAGGTATAGTTGATGGCAAAGGACGAGGATTGCACAGGGTGACACTTTTCCCTTGTGGTAAGGACGAAGGGCAAGGCTCTGAAGTAAGTAAGTGTCAAGGAATGTTGGTAGAAAAGTCTATCTTACTCCTGAGGGAAATGTTTAGAGATGATCACAGGAGTGTTAGGTTTTGCTGTAAGAACGGAGATATGGAAACAAAAACTACAAATCTCCTACCATCACCAATCCGCAGAGTCCAAACCCCTGATATAAGGGCATGTCTGAGGCCTCTGTCCTGCAGTGGACTAGGAGAGCGGCATTTATTGTTGTTGATATGATTGATGGTGAATGACTACTTTCCCTCCGGAAGTGGTATAGAGATTGGGGAATCGGTCGCTTGTACACACACACACACACACACACACAAGAGAGAGAGAGAGAGGAGAGAGAGAGAGAGAGCGAGCGAGCGAGCACGCATCATAAGTGCTGATTAAAGACTCGTAGAACTTGTGTGATAAGGTATTTATTTGAAGAGGATTTAATCATCTTATATAATTGAACTACTTCTATGTCTAGTTTTGGATTTTAATAATGATAGTAATTGTAGCAATAATAATGAACTTTATTGGAAAACTGAATATTCATTTCTCTCTCTCTCTCTCTCTCTCTTCTCTCTCTCTCTCTCTCTCTCTGTACAAGCGACTGATTCCCCAATCTATAGCATATATAACCCCTATCTTCGAAAGTGGATCAAGACTAGAGGCAAGCAATTATAGACCTGTTAGTCCTAACATCACATATTTATGAAAGTGTATGAGAGGGGTAATAAAGAAGAAAATAATGAATCATTTGGTTAAAAATAATTTGTTTAATATAGGTCAACACGGTTTTGTGCCCGGAAAAAGAACACAAACCCAACTGATAGCACATTATGAAAACATATACAAAAATATGATAAATGAAAGACACAGATGTGATCTATCTAGATTTTTGCAAAAGCCTTTGACAAGGTAGACCATAATATATTAGAGAAAAAAATGAGAAAGCATAATATTGTGGGAAAGATAGGAAAATGGGTAAAAGAATTCCTGCAAAACAGAAAACAGATAGTGGTTGCAAATGACGATAAATCAGATGAAGCTCAGGTAATATCTGGCGTGCCACAAGGTATGGTATTAGCTGCACTGCTGTTTGTTATTATGATCTCAGACATAGAGTGTGATGTT
>NC_090741.1:104474735-104482344 GCF_036898095.1 Palaemon carinicauda | reverse complement strand
GAACAGAGATTCGTCTCGTAGGAGGGAGATTGACGAGATACGAATTCGGGAAAGAAAAAGGGGAGCCGCTCCCAAGGCTTCCCTATCCCCCGATTCGTATGCGTGCCTGGCGCCAATCCTGGCGCCATCTGTATTCCTTGTAGCGTACACGAGGTGCTACAGATACTGTATGTAGGGAGGGGTCCTACAGCCCTTTCTTAGAAAGGCAAGGGCGGGTCCATCAGGACGACATGGCTATCTCACCCAAAAATAGATTTTTCGCTTCGCTCAAAATCCGTTTTTTGGGCTCAAGCCATGTCGTCCCTGATGGAAGTGTACCAGAGCATTACTGTATCTGTGGATTCTCAGAACGTGCCGTACTCCCCGGAGATATTTATTCCCGGTCGACTAGACCTAGAGACCTAAGATGTTACCGTTATACATCTTTTCAACTAACTATAAACTATGTTAGAGCTTCCTGCCCCCTACAGGGAAGAGTCCTACTAGACTCTGGAAAGTCTCGAAGAGTACATATATCTATGTATGAATACCAGGCAAGCTAATATAGTGGTCTCGCCCTATATTAAGTAAAGCATAGTTTGTAAAGGACCACTGCGTCAATATGAAATATCGACCAGTTTTCCGCACAATACTTGTATTGGCCAAAGGTTTTATATCCGCATAGGAGGAAAACCAATGCAACATAGCTTGCATAAAGGAACAATTCTATTAGAATTATCCCAGATAAGGTACATAGAATGAATGCTCAATTATACCAATAAATTGACACAGGTGAAGGAGACGCAAGGTTCTCAAGAACAAGCTTATTGACAGACAATAAACACAGGTTAACCACAATTATACATATATATATAAGAAGAGGATAACCCAAAACTTTAAGCATAAGTATGATAGTAAACAGGGCTTGTTTGTCTGAAAGAAAAACATTAGATGCCACTTTTAAGATACCGAGGTATCAAAGTCATAAAAGCCTGTATTACAAATCAATGACATTAGCGTTAGAAACGCTCGGCACACATGTCTGCACTTATGCTAGGTTCACCTTCGGAAATGGAACAGTCTGGATGGGCAACACAGTGCCCTCACTTAGTTTGTAGTACAGTATGTAACTACACACTCACCCTGGAATTAATCGTCCCCAATTAAGACCACTGTTCCTCGCAGAGTTAAACAGTAGGGTTAACACCGCGACCCACTGCTACCACAGATCTCTTTTAGTTCCTCTACTTGCTTCGCATAGTGGCGAAAGAACACTCTGGAAGACTTCCAGCCAGTGTATGAACGGAGATGTTCAAAATCCATGCAATTAAAGAAATTTAAGAATGAGGCAACTTTCCTCGGATCGTGACCTGCGGGTGTATTGTCAGGATCCGCTCTGCGAATAAAATATGTGATTTTTGCTCTGAGTTGATTCAGAGATAAATTTGAGCCTGATGTTTCTCCCCTGAATAGTTGACCACCCTTGAAGTCTGAAGTTCTATGAAGATAGACCTTTAGGCATTCTACTGGACATAGAGATGCATCTTCTTTCAGAGGGCAGATTCTCCAGGGACCCCACCTGTTGGTGGGTAACTCATTCTTGGCGAGAAACGTAGGATCCGGAAACAGGTTCAGTTCTTCCCCATCCAGGAAACTGAACACGACCTGCCTCTCTCGAGAGGCTACAATTTCACTAACCCTGGCCCCGGACGCGAGTGCAAATTAGGAAAATAACTTTTTGTGTCAAATCCTTTAACGCACATTCTTCATTGCTCAACAGAGAAGCGAAATGAAGAACTTGTCTAAAGACCATGAAATGGGCTTTGGAGGTGCTGAAGGTCTGAGCCTAGCACAGGCTTTCGGGACTTTATTAAAGATCTCGTTACCTAGGTCGACCTGGAAGGCATATAGAATGGGTCTTGTCAAAGCAGACTTACACGCTGAAATCGTGTTCGCTGCCAACCCTTGACCATGGAGGTGGGGAAAAAAGATAAGCAGAAGTCTGTCAAGATCTCCTGCGGAATCTTCGCCTTGACAAAAGGCCACCCATTTTCTCCAAGATGACTCATATTGCCTTCTAGTAGATTTGCATTTATATTCCTCAATGAAGTCTATACTGGCTTTCGAAATCCCGAAACGCTTTCTCACCGCTAGGGAGAGAAAATCATGAACTGCAGGGTCCGGGTTTTCTGTAATGAAGCGCAGACAGTTGACTTCTGGA
Source organism: Palaemon carinicauda (assembly GCF_036898095.1). Classification (NCBI taxonomy): domain Eukaryota; kingdom Metazoa; phylum Arthropoda; class Malacostraca; order Decapoda; family Palaemonidae; genus Palaemon; species Palaemon carinicauda. The sequence goes on along the minus strand of NC_090741.1, from coordinate 104,480,144 downwards.
CTCGCTGGGTCAGAACTGGATCTGGTAGTGGTACAAACTTCAGCTACAGTTCCAATGCCAGGAGGAACCACACGCTGTTCGGCCACTTGTGGGCCACTATTGCCGCTACCCTTTGAAGGATCTCAGTTTGTTGAGGACCCTCAACAGAAGGTTGTGAGGAGGGAACAGATAAATCTTGGACCATCTGTTCCAGTCGAGGGACATCGCGTCCACTGCTTCCGCTAAGGGGTCCTCGTACGGGGCACGTACAGGGGCAACTTCTTGTTGTCTTTCGTCGCAAAGAGGTCTATCTGCAGTTCTGGGACTGATTCAGAATGAAGGAGAATGATCCTGCGTCTAAGGACCATTCCGACTCTATCGGTGTGAACCTGGATAGAGCGTCCGCTGTCACATTGCGGACTCCTTGAAGGTGAACTGCCGACAGGTACCACTTCTTCTTTTCCGCCAATCGGAAGACGGCCAACATCACCTGGTTGAGAGGTGGTGACCTCGATCCTTGTCGATTCAAGTATCTTACAACTACCCTCGCTGTCTATTACCACTTTATGTGGAACGAATGACGCGGGGAGACTTTCTTTAAGGTAAGGAGCACTGCCCTAGCTTCTAGAAAGTTTTATGAGAAAGGTCTTGAATAGCCTGGACCAAGTCCCCTGGACTTTTTTCCGATGAGAGTGACCTCCCCATCCCTCCTTTGAGGCGTCTGAGTGAATCGTCACCGACGGGGGAGGTGGCTGAAGAAGAACCTGACTTCTTTAGATGTCTGGCTTGGGACCAAGGCCTGAGAAGAGTACTTAGCCGAAGCGGCTGGTCTTCTCAGATCTCTTCACGCGTTTGATGCATAACTTCTCCAAACTCCGATTGCATCCTTTAGCTGTGCTCTTAGCACTGGGTCTGTCACCGAAGCAAACTGGAGAGAGCGCAGTACTCTCTCCTGCTCGTGTCTTGATATCCTTTCGGAATCTTGAAGTCTCTTGACAGAACCCGCTATCTCCTTCCTTTTCTTCGCTGGGGTGGAGAAACGGTGTGACAAAAGGTCCCAGTGGATCTTAGCCACTGGAACTTTTGAGATGGAGAAAGTCGAGACTTTTTCTGTTGATCTTGAAGCCTAGGTACTCTAGGAACTGGATCACTGACTGGAAGCTTGCAAGCATTCTGTCTCGGATGCTGCCCACACCAACCAGTCGTCCAGGTAGGCTACTACCTGAATTCCCTTTAGGCGAAATTGTTTGAGAGCTACGCTCGCAAGCTTCGTAAAAATCCTTGGGGCTATGTTTAGCCCGAATGGCATGGCTCCGAAGGCGTATAGTCTTCGCTGTAGCCTGAGCCCTAGGTAGGGGGGAGAGTCGATGGCTAATTGGAATGTGCCAGTAGGCATCTGACAAGTCTATAGAGACGGAATATGCCCTCTTGGGCAGTAAGGTCCTTATGTGTTGCAGTGTTAGCATTTTGAATTTGCAATTCACTATGAACTTGTTAAGTGGCGACAAGTCCAGAATGACTCTGAGCTTTTCCGAGTCTTTCTTGGGAACACAAAACAGCCTCCCTTAGAAATTGATGGGCTTCACCCTTTTTCTCCAACCGTTCTTGAACGTACTCCTCCATAACGGGGGTGGAGTGTTGGAAAAAACCGAAGGTACGGGGGTGGAGTGCTGTACCAGCTCCCGCCCAATCCATTCTTGAGTAGGCTGTGGGCCCAGGGATCGAAGGTCCACCGATCCCGAAATTTCAGAAGTCTCCCTCCTACCGGTATCACCTCACTTGGACTGCCGTCCTGAGGTCTTGCCTTCCTGACCACGACCACCCCTGAATCCCCTTCCCCTTGAGGGGCGTCTAGACGAGCCTCTGGCTGCTCCTCTAGGCTTTGCTCGGAAGGAAGTAGACTGCCCTTCGAACGCTGGGGTGAATGCCGTGGACTGTGTCGACACGGCCTGGGGTACCCACTGAAAGGTGGTCGGGGTTTGTGCCACGATCTGGGGCACTGGGGGCAATGGCAATTGCAGTTGCTGTTGCTGTCTAAGAGGCTTGGCTGGCCGAGACGGTAGCCTAGTCCTCATAGTCTTCCTCTTTGGTTGAGGACCCTCATCCGGGGAAGACTTTCTTTCGATAGCCAGGTCCCACTTCTGGAGAAGGTTTCTATTCTCCAAGGTGGCTTTATCAAAAACTTCTTTGACCAAGTCGGTAGGGAAAAAGGTCTTTTCCCCAAATGTTGGAGGAGATTAGTTTCTTTAGCTCGTGCCTCACTGTAGCCGAGGTAAACACGAACTCCCTACAAGCTCTCCTTGCCTTGACGAAGCCATAAAGGTCCTTCGTCACTGTGGCCAGATGAGGCTTGGCCACTACCATGAACATTTCATGGACCTTGGGGTCACTTGCCATCGTCTCGAGAGTAGTCTGAAGAGACATTGAGGCAGTCAGTCTTTCTTTTGTATCGAGCTCACTTCGCAAAAGAAAGTCAGACAGCTTAGGGGGGTCCTTGCCGAACTGACGTCCGGCAATATCAGCCTCCAACTTTCCACTTAGAACGTAAGATGGACGTCCTTCCAATCTTTGTGGTCCATAGGCAGGGCCAGCGACAAGGGTTTACACTCCTCTAGGGAGGGGCAAGACTTGCCGGCCTCGATTGCTTTTAGTACAGCCAGAAACCCTTTCTGTAAAAAGGGGGAAGGCTCTAGTAGGCGAGGACACAAAGGAAGGGAGCTTCCTATTCAATGCAGCTACCTTTGAGTTAGAGAAGCCCCTCTCTTTCATCGAAGATGAAAGTAGAGCTTGAGCCTTAGCATGGTCATCACTATGACCTCCTTCGGCTCTGCCTCCTCCTTTGAAGCTGGTTCCTTCCTCAGCCGGACATAACAGTCCGGATATGGTGCCTTGCTGGGCCAGAATTCCACCCTCCAGGGGAACTGAGCCCAGCATATCCGAGATGACGATCTTTCCAGTCGTCATCGACATGTGCTCAGCATACCTCCATGGGTTAGCATCCGAGCACAAAGGAAGGTCTTTCACATTGAGCTTTTCTGGGGCCCATGTGATTCTGCAAGGCACTGCATTCGCAGTTCCATTGCAGCCGCCTTCTCCTGATTCTCCTTCTGCATTTGTTGGATCATTCCAACAATAGAAGAGAGGGCCTGTCCCAGCTCTACTGGGAGACCGGCCGATGTAGAGGGACTTGAACTTCATCCTGGGCTTCTGCAAGGAGGTCTTCCTCCTGACACCCGTCCACATCAGATATCCTGTCATTTAGCTGGATGTCTTGCATCGCGACCGCGACTTCAGCATCCACCTGGATCTGAACTTAGGGGATCTCCTCTTGAGGCTGGGGAATCACTGCCTCAGCTGATGCCTTAGGGAAAAGATACGCCCTCATCTTCTCACTTGGAAGATAAGGGCCAGAAGTGTACTTTTGGAAGCCCCTTACCCAGGTACGAAGCTTCTTCCTAGCTATTTAAATGTCTCATTAATCAGGTTAGTGCACACAGTACATACCTGAGGGTCCCAATACCGGAGATCATCCTTGGAGACAGCGTATGCTGCGTGTCTCCTACAAAACTCATGTCCGCAGAGGTTCTTGCTGCTGACATTGCAGAAAGCACTTCCCCACTTCGGAGTGTCCTTCTGTAAAGAGAAGAAATTTCCATGAGTATCAAGTGAACTATGTATCACTGGATATGCATAGTATAGCATAACAATTCATAAATGAAAGACACACACTTGTGTTTCCCTCACAACCCATTGTTGCAGCCTTCCAGATAATAAAATCAAAAATGGTTTATCTCTACTAGAGTAACCAATGCAAGGTTTCCATAGGAAACAGGTGGAGCTCACACCTAGGCAATGATTTTAAAAATCCTGGATAATAGACGGGGAAGAACTCTGCTTCCTGTCTGAGGGCAACAGCAAAGGGCTGTGTAAGAAAACACAATAGTGTTAGAAGATACAGTGCTGTACCTAAACTTTTACTATAGTTTTCTTCTTACTGTATATGCTATACAGAAGAATACTAGTACAGTATAGGAGGATGTGTGCCGGCCTGCCTTTGCCGGCCGGCACACACCACAATTAGCTTTAAAGTATACTACTTAACAGCTATAGGGCGGCAGCCCTCTGGTTCAAATGCGTGTGCCGGCGGCAGCAGCTGCCGGCCAGCAACAGCCAGTGTTGGCCGGCAATGATTGCCGGCCAGCAACTACACAAGGTAGTACCCAGCTGCCGGCCACACTCTTGGTGACCGGCAGACAAGGACTGACATAAGCCGGCCGGCAAAGGTACAAGACCGATGCCAGCCGGCAGCAAAAGAACCAGAAGACTACCCCTGCCCGGCTGCCGGCCTCATAGGCCGGCAGCCGGCCTCATAGGCCGGCTGCCGGGACAGGTACAGCACTAGAAGAAAATAGAATGGATGCCGGGATAAGAGTGTACACAACCCCCCCAGCCCGGCAACCGAAAGAGTGCATATAAGGAAGGGGAGAAACTTAATTCAGGCTTCCTTGACCAATGCCGTCCGGCTCTGCCGGCAGGCATGGATGAGGGACCAAGAGAGGTCCGGGCAGCACTCGAAAACATAAGACCCTTGCCGTCCAGCGTCTCTGCCGGCCGGCAATGGGCTTAGTCAATCCAAATCCCAACCTATACTAGGTCCAGAAGTAGAATGACATATGGTACAGTAATACCCCTGCCGGCCAGCTCTGCCGGCCGGCAAGGTACAGTACAGTAATGGCTAGGCCATTACGGAGATAGAGGGGGAAGGGACAAGAGGGTCCTGCCAACCTTGCTTTAGTGACAGATCACCCGTAGCCAAGAACTCTGTCTTAGCCTAAGGGAGATCTAAGGGAAAAGGGCCAGCGCAGTAGTATAATACCTGCCAGCTTCCAGAGCACCAAAGCAAGGAAGGCGTTGCAACTCCCAAGGGAAGATTTATCCTCCCCGAGAACAGCAACAGGACTTTGTCTGGTCGATCACACAAGAAGGAATCATAACTACAGAAACCTTCGACAGTGACCTAAGGGAGCTCAGCTCCCTTTGTAAGTGTTAGGTCAGCGAGGGAGACTCTGCCCCAAGCCAAACAACACGGACTCAGACTAAAAACTCTGTTGTTCTGACCCTCTTTGAACCAGACTCTGCTGGAACAGGAAGGTACAGTAACACCCTAGTATAGTTTTATCGAAAATAAATTCGGAAAAAACCACTTAGGGATAAGCCCAAGGCTTAAACAGAGGGAAAGGGATTGCATACCTTCTCCGAAGAAAAGAAAGCAACCGGGGAGTATGATAAAGTATACTAAGGCTCCATAAGCAATTAGCCTAGGCACCAAGAGAATCGATTACCTAATTCACCGAAACTCTCACGTATACAATCTTGGAAATAATCCACACAGTCTAACATGTATAAAATATAGCCTAAAGCTTCAATAAA
>NC_090741.1:104467235-104469735 GCF_036898095.1 Palaemon carinicauda | reverse complement strand
TATACATACATATACACATAATATATATATATATATATATATATATATGTTTAAATCATATCACGTGAGAGTTCACTGAAGGGATTTAAGTGTGTATATATAATTTAAATAAATCTTTTTGAGTCTTAGATAATAATTGTTCAATCCTTCTAGTGATTTGAGAAGCATAGTATTCCTGGAAAAACGTCAGCAGAGGTGGTAACACAATATCTGGCGTGATATAAGAGACGTTTCCTTTTTTTTCCCTTAGGTTGTATTTCTTCACCGAGTAATTGCTATTGTTCATCCCCAAAAGGCAATGAATGATTGCCTAGGCAAGGTGTATGGCGACATGCAGTTACCATTGAATATGTTGGTGCCCTTTAAGTGGAAGCTACTACTGATCATGCATTTGGTATCTTTTCTTCTTCGCCACCGTTATCCCTACATTAAAGGGTCGGTTGCTTGATGCGTCCTCTCTAAAGCCTTCTATCAAAGGCATGCTCTTCCACCAAACCCCCTCTATCCATATTATGCTTGACCTTATATAGCCATCTAATTTTCTGCTTCCCTCTCGATCTCTTCCCCCCAACATATTTTTCCCAAGCCCTCCTCACTCCCTCTAGACACTCCCTAATGCTTCCAAAAGGGCACAAAATACAATGTCCTATCTAAAAATCGAAAGGTTTAGCGTGTTAATGTAGTCAAAATCTATTCAAGATGTAAATGGGTGCACAGGATCCCTGGTCTTCAGTCCTTAACACGGGAAGTAATAAGGACTGGATTCAGCCAAGGCGTTATATAAAAGAAACGTAACATTGCAGTTGGAGTTGAAGGACACTATAATAACGTCTGAAGTTTGTTTATATTGAGAAGCACGAGATGTATCACACAATGCAAGGAGCAGCGGCATGACTCCCATGATGAGCTCTTCGTGCAACACAGCAAAAATAGGACTTTTGCAACGGATCTTTGCGGTGGTCCTGTTGTCCCGTGGTGACATTGACGGATGAAGGAAGGAACCTCTATTCCTTCATATCTTTTTATCTATTCTCTCTTTTGTTCCCATTTAGGAGTTTCTATTGATTTCGTTTCCATTCTTCGTCAGGAGTATTTTATTTTTACGTTTTTATATTTCTTTTTACATTTTTTTTCCTGTATTCCCTGGTAGTGTACACACCTCAGGTTACTAACATAAGTATTGTCTCTCTCTCTCTCTCTCTCTCTCTCTCTCTCTCTCTCTCTCTCATATCAGTGAACATTGCTATTGTGATGCCATACCTTAGATTTAATAATCAATCTCTCTCTCTCTCTCTCTCTCTCTCTCTCTCTCTATCAGTGACCATTGCTATTGTGATGCCATGCCCGATATTTAATAATTATTCTCTCTCTCTCTCTCTCTCTCTCTCTCTCTCTCATCAGTGAACATTGCTATTGTGATGCCATACCCTAGATTTAATAATCTCTCTCTCTCTCTCTCTCTCTCTCTCTCTGCATCAATGACCAATGCTACTGTGATGCCATGCTAGATATTTTTTTCTCTCTCTCTCTCTCTCTCTCTCTCTCTCTCTCTCTCGTTCGTCATTAGCAATTCGTGTGTGTTGCTCTCGTGTGAATGGAAGTGAAGCTTGTGGGATTTCAGAAAACCATTAGCCCATGCGATGCTTGGAGTGCATTTGCATAATTTCCTCGTGTTTCCGGGCCGCTGTAGAGTGCTTTTGCATTCGATTGCTTTTGATTAGATATTAAGATCTAAACGACAGTTTGAATTGGCATGGTATTGCCTGTTGTTTAGGATAGAGTGTGTGCGTGTTTGGTGACTTGTTCAGATGTGATATTTGTGAAATTAAGCTTGGGTAAATATACGCATGTTATATATATATATATATATATATATCTATTTATATTGTTATATATATATTTTTATATTTATATATATATATATATATATATATTATTATATTGTCTATAGATAGATAAATAAATAAATATCTGGATGGATGGGTGGATAGATAGATCGATATAGATATATATATATATATATATATATGAATGGGAACTAGGAGTATTGGTGAAAATGTACAGTATCCACTAAAAATAATTCTTAAATGAGATAGGATGGAAATACTGTATTATTCAGTATATATAATGAATGGATAGTAAATACGATGTAGAAAGTGGGAACACATGCTAGGGAAGCCACGATTGGTTAATCATAATACCACCGTTCACCGAATTCAGTATTGATACAAAACGGCAATTGCTAATTTTAACCATCTCTCTCTCTCTCTCTCTCTCTCTCTCTCTCTCTCTCTCTCTCTCTCTTCTATAATTTCCAAAATTTGCAACCATACCGGACCCAATAAGAACATCTTGTAGATTAGATGCGGGAAAATTTATAAAGTACAATGTACAGTGAATTAACTAATTTATGAAAATATTATTTATATTTTAAGATTCATATATTTCAGTATCTCTTGTTTTTGTGGTGTAAGAATTTTTGTTGGCAAATAAGCCCCTG
>NC_090741.1:104457235-104464735 GCF_036898095.1 Palaemon carinicauda | reverse complement strand
CATACTATAAAAATATTCCATTTTACTAATTCCTCTTACTTTTTAACCAAACCATCTCTTGCATGAAAATGGTCCACACGTACATATAAGACGTCATTCCTAATGTGACTTGAAATCCCACATCCCTTGACGTTCGAACTTTCTTTTGAAATAATGTACATTTCTTTTGACCTTTCCGTAATTGACGCTATTCTGGCCATTTCTCTGAAAAACAAGAATTCCCTTAGTTATACTTATTTCCTTCTTCGGATGAAAATAGACTTAATTGTGTATGGATGAGAGATCTTTCTCAGCTCTTTGATATGCTTTGATCAGGCCTGGTTGAACATTTCAGCTGATGAGGGAGCGTTCATCTTTATCACTTATCATAATCTTAATTAACATTATTTGTTTTATGGCATCCATTCTATATAATTTAATAAAGATAATGTTTAGTTAGTTCTGATATGTACCATGATTAGTATCAATGTTGGGTGACACATACATCCTCTGTAATTCAATAAAGGCTTTTGGTGCCCGATATGGTAACGATCCTGTCTAGTGAACGCCAGACTGAGGTTCGAGTCCCGCTCAAACTCGTTAGCTTTTTTGGTCGTTGCAACCTCACCATCCTTGTAAACTAAGGATTGGGGTGTTTTGGCAAACCTATAGGTCTATCTAAGTCATCAACAGCCATTGCCTGGTCCTTCTTGGTCTTATTTTGGGTGGAGAAGGGGCTTGGATACTGACCATATGTATATATGGTCAGTCTCTAGGGCATTGTCCTCCTTGATAAGGCAATATCAGTCACTTGCCTCTGCACATTCATGAGCGGCCTTCAAACCTTTAATTGTAGTTATTTCTGAAAACATGCTTATCCCCTTCCTCCCTCCCCTACCAGTCATTGCAAATGATGTAATAACCCCCTCTCCCACTTTACACTTCGTACCCCCCCCCCCTCCACCTCTCTCCTTTTTGATTCCACCTAGTATTTGATGCTCGATAATGAGAAGAATCAGTCGCCTCTTTCGTGATTATTCCTTTGACGGGCGTCGATTCCTTTGAAACAAATGGATCCAAATTGGGCTCCGAATAAAGGGTTAATTTGGAGCCTTTGGAACTCGAGGAATGGGTTAATTTCGATCCTATTTTTATAGAGGGGGGGTGTCGGCGGCCTGGGGGTCACTGACCGTGTGTGGAAGGTTATTGGGGATGCTGCAATTTATTATGCAAGTCTCATGTCCATATTCATTTATGTATTTTTTTTATATTGGTTTCTATCCACACACTTATCCATTCAGTAAATTTGCAGTTGTTATTAAGCTGACAATCTCAATAGTTTGAATTATTTTTAATTCCCATTCAATCATTACATCGATTTCTCAGAGGCTCAACAGTCCTTTCCATGGTTTGTACAAATGGTTTCTTACCATGAGCGAAATGAAAGGACGAATCAGTTATTCGAGATGGTTTGGTCACATAGTAGGAATGGAGGAGGATAGGTTATCGAAAAACTGCTAGAAAGTGCTATAAAATGGATGGAAAAGCGTTTAAGGAAAGGGTCTTAATATCGTAAGTTTTATAGCTCGTATATGATTAAAATTTCTTACTGTGCGTGTATCGGGAGCTTAGATTTGTCCATGACTAGTCTCCTTTGTACATCTAACAGCGGATGCTCAGGTAGTATTTTTTCCCAGATAAATTATTCACAGTTCAGTTGATACTTCGATACTTTTTCTGGAGCCATCCTTGTTAGGGGTCGCTGACCAATAATAATTATATATATATATATATATATATATATATATATATATATATATATATATATATATATATATATATATTACCATAAATATACCTTATGAATGACTGCTAACAGGAGAGGATATCCTATAAGGTTTCTGTATAACATTTGGGATTAGGGTATTTATATCCCCATATCTTTTTCTTTATTCCCCGAAAAGTTTAACTTTTTAAGGCAGGCAAGAATTGAACCACAGACCTGTATATCACACTGTATATTTGCTTGTGTAGGAAAGGAATAATCCCTTTTGATAAAGATGTGTTGGAATGAAAAGAAAGGCTTGTTTACATCATGTCACATTTAAGCTCCGTTCAAAAGTATTCCTAACATTTAACCATACGATGTAATAGCTGGAGATGGGAGGGGGAGGGAAGCTGCAAAAACTGATAAGTTTGAAATTTATTTTGAAAGGAGTGAAACGAGAGTGCGACAATGAATCTATATTGTAAGGACAGGGGTTTGATTACCCGTTTACTGCTCCAAGCTATGAAATAGTAAAGCAGAATGGCAAGAAAAACTTCTTTAAAATAGACAGAATTACTTGGAAATAGAAAAAAAATACACATCCTTATATCGATATGAGAAAATAATGCTGAAATATTTAGTTGAAAGAGCATTAAAATACTTGTGGTACTGAACAACAAAAATGTTTATGAAAAATAAGCAAATGAATAAATATATCATTACTAGCCCAAACTACAGCCTCGGTTGGAAAAACAAGATGAAAGTATCGCAAGGGCTTCAAGAGGGAAAGCAGACCAGCGAGGAAAGGAAATAGAGAAACAATGAATAAACTATAGATGAGAAGTAAGGGGAAATATAAGATATTTAAAAATCGGTAACCTCGTCAAAATAATGTCACATAAACTATGAAATAGACCTTTGTCAGATTATACTTTGTGGAAGAAAGTCTGTATATTATGTACTTCAAAAACTTGATTACACTTATGCTTTTCCTTAAACATTTAAGGAGAATGGAGTAAATGCTTTTGTTCCAAAATGTTAACGTATTTAATAAGAATATTTTTCCATTGGAGGTAAATTCAGGAGCCCGTCTAAAAAAAGAGCTTTCTGACATAAGCTTTATGCATTGACAGCTGCTGACGTCGAAGCAGGGAAGCTTGGAGGAGCTGGAGAAGGATCTTTGGGGAAAAGATTCCATATTCTAAATATTCTTACTCTGCGTCCCATGACTTTTTTTAAAGGTTAAATGTAAATGTATTCGCCAAATGCAAATGTGTTTCCGTGGAGGGAGAAAATTCTGTTCATAGATTTGTTGATGTTTTTATATTGAACGGGCTTTTAAAGTTTATATATCGAATATCTGTTTTAATGTTGTTAATGTTTTTGAAATTCTTAATTTTAATTCTTCATTAATTATATCGTTTATATCCTTATTTCTTTTCCTCAATGGGCTATTTTTCCCTGTTGGAGCCCTTGGGCTTGTAGCATCTTGCTTTTCCAACTAGGATTGTAGCTTAGCTAGTAATAATGATAATAATAATAATAATAATATTAATAATAATAATAATAATAAATCCTATTATAAGTATTATGTGTATGAGGAAACCTAGAAAATATTTAATGCGTAAATGTATCTTCTCAAGAACATATGTAAGTGTTGAAAAAAAAAATTAAAGTGGGATATTCATATATTCACTTATAATTCATCACGTTAATATTTTCATGTCAAACTGCTTTCTTTGTAAATTCCAATTGAGATGTGGAGAAGTGTATTTAATTAATAACCTGTTATACATCCCATTTATATTGATTATAATTCGTATATTTATTTGTTGCAGGTAATGAAACGACTCGTGGATTACTCTAGTTAATGCCTTTTAAACCGATTAAGGATTAATGAAATAATGTTCTGTAAGTATAGATTACACTCATCATGACATCGATCACTCAGTATTTGATTGAAGTAAAAACCCAATCGTTGTAATTAGCGAACTGGCACGTTTTACATATATTATTACAACTGTATTTTTTTTTTCTTTTACTGCTGTTGCAAAATCTTACTTTTTTGATCTCTTGAACAACGTGGACGGCTTATTCATGTAGTATTTTAGTTATTTATTTAGTTTTATTTATTGTTTTAATTACTTTGTCTTGGTTAGATGTCGGGTAACCTATTCTGGCGCTTGGAAATTCCTTTTTTCACCTAGGCTTTTTTTTCTTGGCTCATAAAATATTTCCTCGTGAGTATTTCACAATCCCCTGCTTCGTTGTTAAGCGCCTTCATCTCTTTTCCTTTTTCTTTTGTTTTCTTTTCACAATATTAGGTACAGGCATAAAGATGGCCATTCCTTCTAGACAATATAGAGTTAGGATTTTTCAACAAACTGTAAGTAGTTTTTCAACGAATTTCGCAGATTTGTTAACTTCGTAACCGGCGATTTCTTTCTTGAATGAAATTTTGGATTTCATCAATAAAGGACAGTTGTTTCTTCAAAGTACCATATGATTTCTTCAATAGACACTGCTTGTTCTTCTACAAATTATCCGTGATTTTCCCCTCAGGGATGTAATTCCTTTCTTAAATGATACGTGATTTATACCACAAAATATATGTTATTTAGAGTACAAAAAAAAAAAAAAAAAATTCCCACACCTCGAGATGTCTTCCTCAATTGACACATTATTTCATCCACATATGACAAGTGATTTAACTTCCATGAATGACTTCCAATTTTCGTTTTGCATATGCCATTTCATTTTCTTTTATATGTAACTCTTCAATATCTTTTAGATATGAATTCAATCTCTCTAATACGACATTTCAATGTCAACATAAATCACCGTGATTATTTACATCTTTATTACTTCCTCAGATCTCACTCGCATATTCTATCTCTTTTCTGATTTATGTTTCTCTTCCTCTTTATGTAAGCCTTTAATATTTCCGCTTTCTCTCTCCCCTTTCTAGCTGTCTAGTTCCCCTCGAAATTTCCCCTCAAATTTAGTCGTGGGATCGTATGTCACAAGACAGCAGCGATGGAATCTCTCTCTCTCTCTCTCTCTCTCTCTCTCTCTCTCTGTGTGTGTGTGTGTGTGTGTGTTTTCAAAATGTTTTTGCCATTAATCCTTCGCATATACAGTATATATTTCATATAACTATAGTTGTTTACCTTCCATTGTCCTCATTCCAATATTTGAGTCATAGAGAAATTAATTTACTTTATTCTATACATGTATATGTGTATATATGTGTATATATGTATATGTATACATATATATGTATATATATGTATATACAATACATACAGTATATATACATATATATGCATATATATACATATATATATACACATATATGCATATATATGAATACATATATATACAGATATATACATACATTTATATACACGTATATACATACATATATACATGTATATATATACATATATATACACATATACATGTACAATATATACAGTATATATAATTTATATATATATATATATATATATATATATATATACAATATATACAGTATATATAATTTATATATATATATATATATATATATATATATATATATGTGTGTGTGTGTGTGTGTATGTATGTATGTTATATATATATTTATACACATACATATATATAATCATATATAAGTTATTTACTGTATATATAATTGTTTACAGTAATATATACATACATTATATATATAAATATACTGTATATGATATGCATATATTTATATTTATATGTATATTGTATATAGTGTATACACATAATTATTATTTACTTTATATGTATGTATATATATATATATATATATATATTTATATATACACGCTATATATATGTGTATGTATATATATATATATATATATATATATATATATATATATAATGTATTTAATTTGCTGTATATATAGTATTTACTATATATGTGTATATATGTATATATACTGTATGTATGTATGTGTATATATATATATATACATATATATATATATATATATATATATATATATATATATATACATATATATATATATATATACATACATATATATATATATATATATATATATATATATATATATATATATATATATATATGTTTGCAGTATAACGTATATGTATATTACAATTCTATAGGCACTCGGGTTCGAATACTTATCCAGGCAGAAATATTTATTATTAAAGGAATTTTCCTATGGTTCTGGGATCCCGTTGCAGAGCGAATTTCATATTAAATTCTCTTTGTGGCCTATTTGAATATATTCTCCATCTACCATGACGCTTCCCCCAATTTTGCCATTCCATTATCACTTACATCTCAGTTTCCATCATGATAGAAACTCATCCATCGATATATTATTTTTATATTCTATTAAAAAAAAAATACATTTATGCCAGGCTCCATTGAGCATGAATGTAATATAGCTGTATTTCAGTTCTCCGAATACATGAAATTCATCTGCATTCAATATGCATTGCATTGCCATATTTGCAATTTGATGTATGCAGTGGCATTTGATACTCTTGCAAAGTTTAATTCGCACGCTATGGGAATTATGTAACGCCCTGTAGATTAATTTATACATTCATATTTTGCGTGCACCTTCTCTCGAGTTTTTAGTGTATTTTGCGAGATATATTATGCATATTTAATATATACACACACATGGTATGTGTGTATATGTACACACATTGAAAAAGTCTTAAATTTTTCGGTGATAAATCTATTCTGAAGAAGTGATTTAATTCTTTCATTTTACCTTGTTTCGAGTATTTTTCTCCTGTCTGGTCTTCAGTTGCTAATTCTCATCTTAATTTGTTGGACAGGAACTTATGGTCTATTGCAATTCTTATTCCTGATCTAGATATTACTGTAATCTTTTTCCCTGTAGTTCAATTAGTTCATTATGCCTATTGCATAAGATTTTTCATAACTCTGACCATCCTTTACATTCAGATCTTCCTGGACAGTTCCATCTTGTTCGTAATACTAGGCATGCAGTTAATTTCAATAGCCAGGCCTTCATCATAAGGCTCAATACTACACAATATTCTTGAAGTTTTATTCCTGCTGATACCAAGTTGTGGAATGATCTTCCTAATCGGGTAGTTAAATCGGTAGAACTTCAAAAGTTCAAATTTCCAGCAACTGTTTTTGAACAGCCTGAGATAAGTTTGTATAGTTATATGAAATATGTGTTTTGATATTGTTACCGTTTTAATAATATTCTATTTTGATTGTTCATCATTTCTCATTGTTTATTTATTTCATCATTTTTTTTCTTAACTGGGCTATTTTTCCCTGTTTGAGCCCTTGGGGTTATAGTATCTTGCTTTTCCAACTAGGATTGTATCTTTGGTAGTAATTTATGTATATATATATATATATATATATATATATATATATATATATATATCTATATCTATCTATATATATATCTATCTATAAATACATATATATATAGATATATATATATATATATATATATATATATATATATATATATATATATATATATATATATATCTATATATATATCTGTATCTATACATACATATACAGTATATATATATATATATATATATATATATATATATATATATATATATATTATATATATATATATACATACATGCATATACATACGGATCTATAGTTACGTATGCATTTATGTATATAGGTAGTAGGTTGGCCAGGGCACAAGCCACCCGTTGAGTTACTGCCGTTAGAGAGTTATGGG
>NC_090741.1:104452235-104454735 GCF_036898095.1 Palaemon carinicauda | reverse complement strand
TAAATAGATTAATAGATATAATTGTGTGTATATTCTTCATGTTAGAAACTGGATAATATAAAGATCATTTTATGAGACATCACGTTAGATCTGTTATTTTGGTCTCATTTGCATGACACGAAGACATAATGTCGCTGGAACGTATTTATAGCTTTGTTGACCGAGTGAGCCGGGCTCGAAATAAACCTAATAAATGACTTAAGTTTCTGTCGTTTATCTCCAGAAAGTGGGAAGTGCTTTAAAAATAGCAAGATAGTAAAGGAGAGGAATTTATTTTTCATTTAAGTAAATGTTTTTCACCGACAGCTTAAATTTCATACTTTCCTCACTGGGCTATTTTCCTCTGGAGCCCTTGTGCTTATAGCATCCTGTTTTTCCAACTAGGTTTGTAGCTTAGCTCATAATAATAATAATAATAATAATAATAATAATAATAATAATAATAATAATAATGTTTAATCGCTTTTATAAGGATGTCTTGAATGTATGGCTGTCATAATATTAGGAGCATCAGATTTTCAGAGCCATTCGACTCGTAAACACACTTCTAGGCCACTACGTTGGCCACATTGCCCAATTCATAGATTGGTCCAAAGATCTGTTGACGCTAAGTATTTCATTGTTTTTTTGGTGTCATCTCCCTGCAAATTCTCAGCTCTCAATAGACCTATAGAACTATGTAGTTTCAAGTATCCTCCTCATATTTAAAAAAATTCTATGGAGCTTTTGGTTGGCAGGTGACCTTTTAGATTGTGGCGTGAAATCTCCTCCCCCAGTGTGATGGTCTGTAAATCCATTGGTTGTTGAAGAACTTGAGAACCTTGTGTAGGGAAGTCTCCCTACCAAATTGTGGAGAACATTAGGCTAACCCTAGTATTCTGCTTCTCAACAGCCTTTTTCTTTGTGTTATCTTGTACCCATCGACTTTCATTATCTTGGATCAGCTAACCTGTGTATATCTTTAAAATCCTCAACAAAATAAATTTCAATTTCTAATGAGCAACTTCCCTGGTATTGATAATATTCCCTCATTAATAGATAGGACTCCAAATTGGTGGGACTTGTCCACCGTGGCAGGACAATTTTAGGACCTGCATATGGTCAGGACTCTCCTGCAATGTAGGAGACTCCTTTCGCCAATATAGGACTCCTTCTTCACAATGCAGGGCCACCACATGGCAGGACTCTCCACAGCTTACAGTAGATTTTCCTCTGAACATTTTGAAATACACAAATTTCATTTGCAAGTTTGCTGAAAGTGTAGGAGACGTGATAGGGTTGGAGGGGGGGGGGTGTTAGTTTTTTATCTTCACATTCTTAAGTTCGTGGTCGGGTTTATTTTAAACTACTATGCTAATTAATGGCGGACGAGATAATGGTTGCAGCCAAAATTAAAAGTTTTGTTGTATAGTGGCAATGAAAGTTCGAGTAACATTTCAAGTGATGCTTTATAATTTAATATTTCATTTTGAGAAGATGGGATGGAATAGCAGAGTATTTAATGATGCCTTCATTTGGCAGATCAAAAGTTTGTCATGTTCGCGCGCAGAACCAAATCACGTATTTATGATTTATAGGTAGTAGGTTGGCCAGGGCACCAGTCACCTGTTGAGATACTACCGCTAGTGTGTTATTATTGACTGGCCAGACAGCACTGCATTGGATCCTTCTCTCTGGTTGCGGCTCATATTTTGCCTACACAAATACTGAATAGTCTGGCCTATTCTTTAACATATTCTCCTCTCTCCTCATACACCTATCTACACTTTAGATTACCAGATAGTTCTTCTTTGCTTAAGTGGTTAACTACTGCACTGTGACTGTAATTGTTCAGTGGCTAATAACCTCTTGGTAAGGGTAGAAGAGATACTTTAGCTATGGTAAGCAGTTCTTCATGAGGAGGACACTCCAAAATCAAACCATTGTTCTGTAGTCTTGGGTAGTGCCATAACCTCTGTACCATGGTCTTCCACTGTTCTCTTGCTTGAGGGTTCACTCGGGCACACTATTCTGTCTTATTTCTCTTCCTGTTTTTTTTTTATCTTTCATATACATTGTTGTTATTGTTCTTTAAATATTTTATTTTAACTGTTAATTGCTTCTCTTGTAGCTTACTAATTTCCTTTCCTCACTGGTTGATTTTTCCCTGTTGGAGCCCTTGGGCTTATAGCAGCCTGCTTTTCGAAGTAGTTGTAGCTTAGCAAGTAATAATAATAATGATAATAATAATAATAATAATCGCTTATTTTTAGACGCAAGTCCATAATAAGCTGCCCTAACAAGGGAAAACTTCGTATGTTTATCGACGTAACCATAGATACAATATCCTAATATTAGTCTTGTCATCATCTGGCAATGGTCGGAATCTATTAATGCTACTCTTCGACATCATTCTTGACGTTTGAGTGACGTCAGTTGTCTGACGACACTGCCCTACAGAGCGGACTGGAGCTGGCTTGACGTCACCAAAGGATTCAAGATGATTGCTGAAGCTCCTCGT
>NC_090741.1:104442235-104447235 GCF_036898095.1 Palaemon carinicauda | reverse complement strand
CTTGGGGGGTTGTGTACACTCTTATCCCGGCATCCATTCTATTTTCTTCTAGTGCTGTACCTGTCCCGGCAGCCGGCCTATGAGGCCGGCAGCCGGGCAGGGGTAGTCTTCTGGTTCTTTTGCTGCCGGCTGGCATCGGTCTTGTACCTTTGCCGGCCGGCTTATGTCAGTCCTTGTCTGCCGGTCACCAAGAGTGTGGCCGGCAGCTGGGTACTACCTTGTGTAGTTGCTGGCCGGCAATCATTGCCGGCCAACACTGGCTGTTGCTGGCCGGCAGCTGCTGCCGCCGGCACAGGCATTTGAACCAGAGGGCTGCCGCCCTATAGCTGTTAAGTAGTATACTTTAAAGCTAATTGTGGTGTGTGCCGGCCGGCAAAGGCAGGCCGGCACACATCCTCCTATACTGTACTAGTATTCTTCTGTATAGCATATACAGTAAGAAGAAAACTATAGTAAAAGTTTAGGTACAGCACTGTATCTTCTAACACTATTGTGTTTTCTTACACAGCCCTTTGCTGTTGCCCTCAGACAGGAAGCAGAGTTCTTCCCCGTCTATTATCCAGGATTTTTAAAATCATTGCCTAGGTGTGAGCTCCACCTGTTTCCTCTGGAAACCTTGCATTGGTTACTCTAGTAGAGATAAACCATTTTTGATTTTATTATCCGGAAGGCTGCAACAATGGGTTGTGAGGGAAACACAAGTGTGTGTCTTTCATTTATGAATTGTTATGCTATACTATGCATATCCAGTGATACATAGTTCACTTGATACTCATGGAAATTTCTTCTCTTTACAGGAGGACCCTCCGAAGTGCGGAAATGTTTTCTGCAATGTCCGCAGCAAGAACCTCTGCGGACATGAGTGTTGTAGGAGACACGCAGCATGCGCTGTCTCCAAGGATGATCTCCAGTATTGGGACCCTCAGGTATGTACTGTATGCACTAACCTGATTACTGAGGCTTTTGATTCCCCTCGAACGGCGGAATCAAGGGATATAGCTAGGGAAAAGCTTCGTACTTGGGTAAGGGGCTTCAAGAAGAACACCTCTGGCCCTTATCTTCCAAGTGAGAAGATGAGGGCGTATCTTTTTCCCCAGGCATCAGCTGAGGCAGTGATTCCCCAGCCTCAAGAGGAGATCCTTCAAGATCAAGTCCAGGTGGACGAGGAAGTCGCAGATGCGATGCAAGACATCCAGTTGTGTGACAGGATGTCTGACCTGGACGATCGTTTGGAAGAAGACCTCCTGGCAGAAGGTCAGGATCAAGTTCAAACCCCGGATGTCGCAGAGGATGAGGTCGACGAGGTGTCGGCTACTCCGGTTCAGATGCCGGAGCCTATCCCCTCAACATCGGCTGGCCTTCCAGTAGAACTGGGACAGGCCCTCTCTTCGATTGTTGGAATGATCCAACAAATGCAGAAGGAGAATCAGGAGAAGGCGGCTGCAATGGAACTGCGTATGCAGTCCCTGGCAGAATCACATGGGCCCCGGAAAAGGCTCAATGTGAAAGACCTTCCCATATGCTCAGATGCTAACCCATGGAGGTATGCTGAGCACATGCCGATGACGACTGGAAAGATCGTCATTTCGGATAAGCTGGGTTCAGTTCCCCTAGAGGAGGTAGAATTCTGGCCCAGCAAGGCATCATATCCGGACTGCTATGTCCGGCTGAGAAAAGAACCAGCTTCAAGGGAGGAGACAGAGCCGAAGGAGGTCATTGTTATGGACCACGCTAAGGCTCAAGCCCTACTTTCATCCTCGATGAAAGAGAGGGGCTTCTCGAATTCGAAGGTAGCTGCATTGAGCAAGAAGCTCCCTTCGTTTGTGTCCTCTCCTGATAGAGCCTTCCCCTTTTTACAGAAAGGGTTTGCGGCTGTCCTAAAGGCAGTCGAGGCCGGCAAGCCTTGCCCCTCCCTGGAGGAGTGTAAACCCTTGTCGCTGGCTCTACCTATGGACCACAAAGACTGGAAGGATGTCCATCTAACATTCTCAGTGGGAAAGTTGGAGGCTGATATTGCCGGACGGCAATTCGGCGAGGACCTCCCCAAGCTGTCCGAATCTCTTTTACGAAGAGAGTTCGAGACAAAAGAAAGACTGGCTGCCTCAATGTCTCATCAGACTACTCTCGAGACGATGGCAAGTGACCCCAAGGTCCATGAAATGTTCATGGTAGTGGCTAAGTCTCACTTAGCCACAGTGACGAAGGACCTTTATAACTTCGTCAAGGCAAGGAGAGCTTGCAGGGAGTTCGTGTTCACCGGGGCTTCGGTGAGACACGAGCCAAGGAAGTTAATCTCCTCCAACATTTGGGGAAAAGACCTTTTCCCTACCGATGTGGTCAAAGAGGTTGTTGATAAGGCCGCCGTGGAGAATAGAAATCTTCTCCAGAAGTGGGGCCTGGCTATCAAAAGAAAATCTTCCCCGGATGAGGGTCCTCAACCAAAGAGGAAGAATATGAAGACTAGGCTACCATCTCGGCCAGCCAAGCCTTATAGACAGCAACAGCAACTGCAATTGCCTTTGCCTCCAGTGCCCCAGATGGTGGCACAAACCCCGACTGCCTTTCAGTGGGTACCCCAGGCGGTGCCAGGTCAGTCAACCACATTCGCCCCAACGTTCGAAGGACAGTCTTCTTCCTTTCGTGCAAAACCTAGAGGAGCAGCCAGAGGCTCGTCTAGGCGCCCCTCAAGGGGAAGGGGATTCAGAGGTGGTCGTGGTCAGGGAGGCAAGACCTCAGGACGGCAGTCCAAGTGAAATGATACCGGTAGGAGGGAGACTGATGAAATTTTGGGATCGCTGGACCTTCGATCCCTGGGCCCAAAGCCTACTCAAGAATGGACTGGGTTGGAGCTGGTACAGCACTCCACCCCCATGCCTTCGGTTTTTCCAACACTCCACCCCCATTTTGGAGGAGTACGTTCAAGAACTGTTGGAGAAAAATGTGATCCGAAAGGTGAAGTCCATCAAATTCCAAGGGAGGCTGTTTTGTGTTCCCAAGAAAGACTCGGAAAAGCTCAGAGTCATTCTGGACTTGTCACCACTCAACAAGTTCATAGTGAATTGCAAATTCAAGATGCTAACACTGCAACACATAAGGACCTTACTGCCCAAGAGGGCATACTCAGTCTCTATAGACTTGTCAGACGCCTATTGGCACATTCCAATCAGCCGTCGACTCTCCCCCTACCTAGGGTTCAGGCTACAACGAAAACTGTACGCCTTCAGAGCCATGCCATTCGGGCTAAACATAGCCCCAAGGATTTTCACGAAGCTTGCGAGCGCAGCTCTCAAACAATTACGCCTAAAGGGAATTCAGGTAGTAGCCTACCTGGACGACTGGCTGGTGTGGGCAGCATCCGAGACCGAATGCTTGCAAGCTTCCAGTCAGGTGATCCAGTTCCTAGAGTACCTAGGCTTCAAGATCAACAAGAAAAAGTCTCGACTTTCTCCATCCCAAAAGTTCCAGTGGCTGGGAATCCACTGGGACCTTTTGTCACACAGTTTCTCCATCCCAATGAAGAAAAGGAAGGAGATAGCGGGCTCTGTCAAGAGACTTCTAGATTCCGAAAGGATATCAAGACGCGAACAGGAGAGGGTACTAGGCTCTCTCCAGTTTGCTTCAGTGACAGACCCAGTGCTAAGAGCACAGCTAAAGGATGCAACCGGAGTTTGGAGAAGGTATGCATCAAACGCGCGAAGAGACCTGAGAAGACCAGTGCCGCCTCGGCTACGTACTCTTCTCAGACCTTGGTCCCAAGCCAGACATCTAAAGAAGTCTGTTCTTCTTCAGCCACCTCCCCCGTCGTTGACAATTCACTCAGACGCCTCAAAGGAGGGATGGGGAGGTCACTCTCATCGGAAAAAAGTCCAGGGGACTTGGTCCAAGCTATTCAGGACCTTTCATATAAACTTTCTAGAAGCTATGGCAGTGCTCCTTACCTTAAAGAAAGTCTCCCCGCGTCACTCGATCCACATAAGATTGGTGACAGACAGCGAGGTGGTTGTGAGATGCTTGAATCGACAAGGGTCGAGGTCACCACCTCTCAACCAAGTGATGTTAGCCATTTTCCGATTGGCGGAAAAGAAGAAGTGGTACCTGTCGGCAGTTCACCTTCAAGGAGTCCGCAATGTGACAGCGGACGCTCTATCCAGGTTCACACCGATAGAGTCGGAATGGTCCTTAGACGCAGGATCATTTTCCTTCATTCTGAATCAAGTCCCAGAACTGCAAATAGACCTCTTTGCGACGAAAGACAACAAGAAGTTGCCCCTGTACGTGTCCCCGTACGAGGACCCCTTAGCGGAAGCAGTGGACGCAATGTCCCTCGACTGGAACAGATGGTCCAGGATTTATCTGTTCCCTCCTCACAACCTTCTGTTGAGGGTCCTCAACAAACTGAGATCCTTCAAGGGGGTAGCGGCAATAGTGGCCCACAAGTGGGCGAACAGCATGTGGTTCCCCTTGGCGTTGGAACTACAGATGAAGTTCGTGCCGCTACCACATCCAGTTCTGACCCAGCGAGTCCAGAAGTCGACTGTCTGCGCTTCATTACAGAAAACCCAGACCCTGCAGCTCATGATTTTCTCGCCCTAGCGGTGAGAAAGCGCTTCGGGATTTCGAAAGCCAGCATAGACTTCCTAGAGGAATACAAGTGCAAATCGACTAGAAGGCAATATGAGTCATCTTGGAGAAAATGGGTGGCCTTTGTAAAGGCAAAGAATCCGCAGGAGATCTCAACAGATTTCTGCTTATCTTTCTTCATCCATCTCCATGGCCAAGGATTGGCAGCTAACACGATTTCAGTGTGTAAATCGGCTTTGATGAGACCCATTTTATTTGCCTTCCAGATCGACCTAGGTAACGAGATCTTTAATAAAGTTCCGAAAGCCTGCGCTAGGCTCAGACCTTCAGCACCTCCAAAGCCCATCTCATGGTCTTTAGACAAAGTTCTTCATTTCGCCTCCTTGTTGAGCAATGAAGAATGTGCGTTAAAGGATTTG
>NC_090741.1:104432235-104437235 GCF_036898095.1 Palaemon carinicauda | reverse complement strand
TTTCTTAACCTAAGGAATTAATGCCTATTTGGTTGTTTGGTGACCTACGGATCTAACTGAGAAGTACTCCCTCTTTCAGATTTAATTAAAACAAAATACAATTACATTCTTTTCCGGGCTGCCAACGCATGATCCCGTGTCTTGCATAAGGCAAGGAAATCTACACACACACACACACACACACACACACACACACACACACACACACACACACACACACACACACACTTGAGACATACATTGCAGAGTAAAAAAATTAAATGACCCCAGCGAGATACCAGTTTGCTCTCTCTCTCTCTCTCTCTCTCTCTCTCTCTCTCTCTCTCTCTCCTCTCTCTCTCTCTCTCTCTCTCTCTCTCTCTCTCTCTCTCTCTCTCTCTCTCTCTCTCTCTTTCAATATCCTTTTCTGTATTTATCAAACCTTGGCCATGAACATGAGTAGGATTTCTCCTATATCCCAATCAGTCACGTGGCCCAACTTTTATCACATTTTCTAGGGAGGAAATTCGTACAAAATATTGAGTAATAATTTGGCAAGAAAAAACAAAACCTAACCCTTCTTGTCGCTTGTAATAATAAAAAGTGGCCTCCTACGCGTATCACGTATCCTTATTCATGAACGAAATTTTTTGTTTGATAAATTACTCGAAAGTTTCATTGAAGCCTCGAGCAAGTGAGAGTTGGCGGGGGAAGGACATTTGTGAATGAACCAAGTCTGAATAAAGTGCCCTCCTACTTGTATCCCGTATTCTTATGAATAAACGAACTCTATTTGCATGAAGAACTGTGTAGTAGGCGTTCCATTGAACGTTTCAGCAAGTGAGTGTTGGCGTGGGAAGACATTCCATTTGCTTGGGAATGAGCCGCGGATGAATAAAGGAGGAACTTCCGACTGGCATATTCCAAATTGGGCGAGGAGTGGGGGATGCCTGCAGTGGGCCATTCCCGACGCGACTCTCTCCCACACAATAGTCTAGTGTATGGATTTATGTATGGAGTCGTGCAGTCCCGCTAAGTCTATGGGTTTGTGCATTGTCTGGTTCCCTTGTCACTGGCCTCGCATTTCTATGGATCTGGTTTTAGTTGTTGTTCCGTTATGGAGACTTTTCTTCCCTTGTTAAGGCTGTTGGTGACTTGATTGGATTTAAATTTGGATTTAAACTGTTACTTTTGTGTTTTGAGGATTAATCTGCGGGTACATAAGGGGATTAGTTGATATCAGTTACCAGTTTGGACATTCTCTCTCTCTCTCTCTCTCTCTCTCTCTCTCTCTCTCTCTCTCTCTCAATAGGCAATGTAGATGAACTTTTGATATCTCTAAAAGGGCAATCTAAATGAATTTTTAATAACCTACCTCTCTCTCTCTCTCTCTCTCTCTCTCTCTCTCTCTCTCTCTCTCTCTCTCTCTCTCTCTCTCTCTCTCACACACACACACACACACACAACACACACACAGTACTGCTGAACTTTCTATCGATATGTCCCTGCCATTTTTAATTAAAATGTTCAATGGAAGTTTGGTTCCTTCAGTATTGCATGTCTTGTGTCAACGCTGCATGAAAGCCCCATTGCGCTGGATTATTCACTCCGGTTTCAAGCGACAAACGGCGTTTGCAGGTAATCCCCAGATTACACGGTTCAGTAACGTGTTCCTTGTTGCTGTCAAGTTTGGGAATTTTATCCCTGCTTTCATTTTCCCAAAACTAGAAAAAGATATTGCTTCCATTCTCTAGCTCCGTCTTTTTTTTTTTTTTTTTGGCTGCATTCCATTTGTTTCATCCTCTCTTCTTTTTATTTTATCTCCTGCTTTTGTATCATTCCTATATCCTTCTCTTTTTCTGTTATGATACAACCCACCCTCTTCACTACCCCCCCCCCCCCGTTTTCATTTTACCCCCACCATTTTTATCATTCTTACACCACCACCTCCATTTTTCTATTTTTCACACTCCCTCTCATTTCTGATCGTTTTTACATTCCCCTTCCTATTTCCATTTATTCTTACATCCTTAACCAGCTATTTCTTACACCCCATCCACCATGTATTACATTACACTAACTCCCATTTCATATTATTTTTAACAATCCCTTCCATCCCCCATAGGTTTTATTCTCCCTCCCCATTTCCTATTGTTTTTTTTACCTTCATCCCATTCTCTCTTGTTTTACATCCTTGCTCTCGTACTATAATTCTTCTCCCCCTCATTTTACACCCCTCCTCATATACCATAGCTATACACCTCCTCCCCCATTTTCTAGCATTACTACACTCCCGGAATACACTCTCTCTAACGTAATATCTTCCCCCACCATAGATAGTCTTGTCAAACTTCTCCCCTCTTCTCCTATTCTTCCTCTTCAACAGAAAGTGCTGAGCAAACACTTTTAGGCAATACAATGCCCCTATTCTCGCAGACATTTTTTCCGGCCCCCCTTTTTTTATTTTCCCTTTTTATTTTCCCTTTTTTTCCCCTTTTTCCATTTCTTTCTGTCTATAGTTTGTGACTCATCGTTCAACTTCCTTCGCCTCCTTCGTTTTTCATTTCACGTACGAAAAATGGGAATCAATATTTGTCCTGCAAACGGAGAAATTATTCTCTCTCTCTCTCTCTCTCTCTCTCTCTCTCTCTCTCTCTCTCTCTCTCTCTCTCTCTCTCTCTCTCTCTCTCTCTCGTGCTCAATAATTTTTGAATGTCTACATTATCAAGGATTGTGAGTTCTATAGCTTTATTATAGTGCATTAAAACTAAGAAGCGAAGTTATTATTATTATTTATTATTATTATTATTATTATTATCTAACAATAGCATGAAGATAATTTGAGGAACAATACTGAACATGCTTACCAAGCCTGCATCCCGTTTCGTGCCTTTATGTGAAAAATTAAATCCCAATTATTCCATTAAAGACCTCTTCATCTATTCAAGAATGTTTTTATTTTCGTAATCGACGAGTCTTTTAATGGGTTTATTCATTGAGTCATTCCAGATACTTAAATAAGTCTGGGTATTTGCAAGTCTTCATAGGAGATGTGATTGGAAGATACACTGGAAAACCAAGTAGATAGATTCATCCATGTTATTGTGATAAGTACTTATACCATGAAAATCTCGGGGGGGGGGGGGGTTTCATAAGTACTTATACCATGAAAATCTCGGGGGGGGGGGGGGTTTCATAAGTACTTATACCATGGAAATCTCGGGGGGGCGGGGGGGTTTCATAGAGTACTTATACCATGAAAATCTCGGGGGGGGGGGTTTTCATACGGGTATCAGCACACAGCATAATTAAACAAGGACCTTAGCAGTATCTCTTCCATTCTTTAGGCCCCCCCCCCCCCTTTGTAGCCTTCGGTTTGACCCCTCTTCCCGATCGCTTTCATACTTTTTATTGGGTTTTTCCCTCGATGCATCACAGTGCCTAATGGCCTCCCTGGACCCTGCCCTATCGCTATAACAAAAATTCAAAGAATATCTCCAGTAATGAATCCTTACCGTTCAATTGCGTTTGATTAAAGTGTGTCGTGAAGTGAACCCATACCAGTGGCTTATGAAAGGTGAAAGATACTGACCCAGGATTGGACGACGGCAAGCCTAAATGTGAATTTGGAAAATCGTAGGGGGTAGACTATAGTTGTCACCAACAGGAAAGTAGATAATTTGAAAATCCATATGTTTAATATGGTAAGTTTCTTGTGATGAATTATAATAATTTGTGTAGAATTTCCACACGTATGAATACACAATGCATACACAAATGTGTACATATATATATATATATATATATATATTATATATATATATATATATATATATATATATTATATATATATATACAGTATATATACAGTATAAATATATATATTATATATATATATATATATATATATTATATATATATATATATATATATATATATTTGCATATACAAATATGACTTGTTTTGACATTTTTACCGTTTTTCTAATTAATATACAAAGTATCAGTGGTATATATATATATATATATATATATATATCTATATTATATATATATATATATATATATATATATATATACACACACCCATAAATTATATACTTACATAATATCTCTATATATATGGCATGTTTGCATATATGTTTAGATATGTGTGTATGTCTATATATATATATATATATATATATATATTATATATATGTATTATATAAAAATATATATACATATATAATATAATATATATATATAAAATATATACACAAATATATATAGTATATATACATATATATATAATATATATATATACATATATATGATATATATGATATATACATATATACATATATATAATATATACATATATACATATATATAATATATATACATATATACATATAATATGCATATATATATATATATAATATATATATATACATATAATACACACACACATATATATATATATATATAATATATACATATATAATATACATATGTATATATAATATACACACACACATACACCTATGCCTATCATTCATAATTATCAGTGAAGTAAAATCAGATATCCAATTTCTTTTAAAGAAAAAAATAACTCGACTCAAACGTAGTATTTAGTCACGTTCTTTTTTGAAACAAATATACACGAATTTATTCAAAATTTATTAGACAAAAAAAAAAAGAAAAAAAAAAACAGATTTTGCGTGGAAAATAGTTTAATTTTATCCAGATGACAAAATGTGCATTATTATCTTTTCCATGAGAACGTGTGCATCATTAGCATGTCATTCATTTAGATATAATTATGTTGCGTGCGACGACAGATGCTTTTCGATATAATTAGAGGTGTAGAATATTGGAATACTCCTCTCTCTCTCTCTCTCTCTCTCTCTCTCTCTCTCTCCTCTCTCTCTCTCTCTCTCTCTCTCTCTCTCTCTCTCTCATCTAAATGTTATACATTTTCAAATGCATGTACAGTATGTTACATATTTGTATACTTGAACGTACATGTGAAATAAATGT
>NC_090741.1:104353603-104428603 GCF_036898095.1 Palaemon carinicauda | reverse complement strand
AATTCAGTTAGTGATATTGAATGTCATTCAAGAGAGGAAGAACTCCCTGTATTTTACCATAAGTTCTCATGGAGGGAGATTCTCCTTTCAAAAAGTAACTCGCCTTCTCCTCCTCCTCTTCTCCTCCACACTAGTCACAACTCTCCAAACACAAAGCACAAGTTAATTTGTCTATACTGTTTTAATTTTTTTTTCTAATTTTGTATTCATCTCTGATGTCAGGGGTTATAAATTTTTCAATAATTAGCATTATAAACCTTTCAAAATGGATATTTGTGTATTTGTGTCAAATGCATAGTGAAAATTTTGTTTGGGACACGAGCATTTCAGTTTGCGACCAAGAGCTTAGTACAAATTAAGCTCTTAAACCAAGGTACTATAGTTTTTTTTTCTGATCTTTCTCTCATTACTAACCTAGACCAACAGTATTTTAATAGTAGAATCTCTCCTCCTGTTATAGTTCAAGGTTCTGTCCCACTTTAGTATTGTATTTATCTTTTGAAGGGATTGTGACTGATGCCTATAGCAACAATTATTACACTAGAGCTTTATCGCTCATGCTGTACACGCAGCCATATACTGTCTAACATGCATCTCATTATTATATCTCTCCCCTCTCTTCACTAACATCACAGCCTCTTCTGATCCTGTATCTCCAGAGATCTGGGTTATTTTTTCTAATTGCTTATTTTGCAGTGAATTCTTGGAATGTTGAAGTTCACTAGATTTATCAAATTCCTTTATCCCCCACAGAGAAAGGTAAAGTACCATGGTACTCGGAAGCTTGCAGTTCCACCCTCGCTACAACATACAGTTCGGGGTCATTAGGAGAACGCCAAATTGTTACCACTGATCTCCATCACTCTTGTACACCCTCTCACACAGGAACTTCTGCCTCCGCTCCTTTAGCTGCTGCAATTTGTGCCCTTGCTCTTCAGGTTAGTGCTATGAATTTTTGTCTTTGAATGTGGAGCACTTAACTTTAATGTGAAAATCAAAATAATTCTTGAAGTCTGTAGATTTGACTATATTTGTAGATTTACTTGTCGTATTGACATTTTTTTTTTTTGCATTAAAAGGTTAACAAGAACTTGACCTGGCGTGACATGCAGCACATAGTTGTAAGAACAGGAAGACCAGAAAACCTGGAAGCTCCCGATTGGCAAAAAAATGGTGTTGGCCGACAGGTCTCACACAGGTTTGTACTTATAATATATGTAGTATAGCTTGTATTTGTTAAAAAGTACTGGTATCTTTCCTTAACAGAGAGAATGATTTTTCTTGGTTACAGATTGTTTGAAAATATTCAATAAAAATTTAGTATGGTCATCAGGTGAGTATAGAAATAAATTTTATTAAAATTCTGATTTTTAAGCAGCTCTTATTCTTGATACAATGTATAGTGTATGTCACTCGATATCGACACCTACATTAAATCTTGCGCTATCTATTCTCGAGTGTACTATGCAGTAGGTTCTTTAATGCACCTTTGCTTGGTTCCTTGTAGGAATTACTAAATGGTTTTTGTCACATCTGTTCAGCTCTTAGCTGCACTCAATTTTGACTTTAAATACTCTTATTTCCATTTCTGTTATTCCATCTCACAGTCCTACCTCTTTCAACTTTTATTTCATAGTGCTATTACCTCAGTTGCACCTTGGTGCTGAGCGGCTTCTCCTTTTCCCAGCACTGGGCTATGTTGCCCACATCCTAAATATCTAATGAAATAAAATTGAACGCTTTCTGCTAGTTTCCTTCGTACCATAATACAATGCTATCTGACTGGCTTGTAGTCTATTATCAGTGGTGTCTTGTTAACTTTTTCTTATCAAATTATAAATATTAGAATATTATTTGGTAGCCTATGAAACTACAGAGATGCTGTTGTCATTTCTGTAAACAGGATGTTATTGTTGATCAAGATCATGTAGAAAATAAAAAGTCAATTAACCTACTCTTACACTTCCTTTTGATCACCAGTATTAATAGATTGCAATGAACTGCAAAAGTACATACTTCATTTATTTGCTGCTTTGTTTTGTTGAAGACAAATAATGTTCATGTGATGTCTTCAATTTTGACTTGCCTCCAACCTCCTTGAAATAAGAGTTTGGCAAAAATGTGATTATACAGTAGTTGCTGTTGGGATGGTGTTCAGTAGGGTAATTGTACCTATTAGCTCAATACCCTGGAAGGCAGTTACTTGTGCACATTTTTTTCTGTCTTCTTTTAAGTCAAGTGTTGGACTGCATAGCACATAATTTATTACTTGATGCCCTTATTCCAAATCTGTTTATGGCCAAAAAATATGTTAAAGAAATTAGTCACATTAGTTTACATATGAAAACATGCATAATTTTTTTTATTGTGCTCATACAGGAATATGAAATATTTACTGCATAGTGCAAATTTTAGCTGCAAGATTCTAAGCATGTCAAATGTGGTCATCCCTTTGAGAGATTTTTATTGAAAAAATTTGTGACTAAACTTAAGCAGTTAAAAGGTTGGTAAAAAAAAAATAATTCTGTGAATATTCATTGTAAAGAATACCGGGAAATTCATGGTACTGTATCATGATTTAAGCGTTGGTAGTTTTAGTTATACTGTAAGTACCAGCTTCCAGTTAAGGTGCACCATTCATAAAGATATTTCTTTTCCTCGAGTGTAAAAATGGTGATGGTGATTATTATTAATAATTTTTATTATTATTATTATTATTATTATTATTGATAAAGTAAGTTAATAACAATTATATTTGTAATGATGTTAATGTTAATACAATACGGAAATATTAATTGTTTATTGATTTATGTTATCATTAATATATATTATTGATGATAATAATGATAATAATAATGACATTAGCCCTCTGGTGATTCTGGCTGTAACAAAATCTCTGTTAGGCTCATGAC
This sequence comes from Palaemon carinicauda, assembly GCF_036898095.1. Taxonomy (NCBI): domain Eukaryota; kingdom Metazoa; phylum Arthropoda; class Malacostraca; order Decapoda; family Palaemonidae; genus Palaemon; species Palaemon carinicauda. The sequence goes on along the minus strand of NC_090741.1, from coordinate 104,425,691 downwards.
TTTTGAAGTCTTGTTTCAACCTATGTAAGTTGACGTTTTGTCTTGTAACTAAAAAATTAATAATTGTAGAAAGTAACTGAAGATTTCATTAGAAAACTGAATAAAATTTCTATATAAACCTTATGGTTACAAAAAGATAATGTCATCGAATCCTGAGAGGTCTAAGTTATTAAACTAATAATATAATACAGTAATAATAATAGAAATTATGTTGAAGTTACAGTACGGTAATATGTGATATTTATTTATATTAATAGTAACATCATTAATTATATTTATGATAATTGTAATAATGATAATAGTTATGATAAGGATTATTGTTGATGCTGTGATAGTGATAATCATTTTTATTATTCAAATTAGTATCCTCACCTGTATCATTATGATAATAATTATTATTACTATTATTATTTTTTGAGATTCAATGCCCTTTAGGATTGTTCTAATATGGAAGAAAATTTAATTTTTAAAATTTTTTTCAGGTTTGGTTACGGTCTCATGGATGCCTATGCTATGGTGCAATTAGCCAGAAATTGGACAAGTGTTCCTATTCAACGAAAATGTGAAGTCAATGCAGCTCACTCAGACAAGTATGTTTTGCCAAATGATGTGTGTGTATAACTGAAGTACAGTACTGTAGTCCATTTTTGTTTTAGCCAAAGCCTTTGTGCAATGGACTATGACTATTGCAATATTAAATGTGACCTTTATAGGGTCAGCATTAAGTAAGCTTCCCTGATTTTCTTATGCATACACGGACAAGATTTTTATTTTGTTTAGGTCTTTTATCTATGCTTTTCCCAGGTTGTGATGGCCTTTCCTACTGGTCTGTCTCCTGTTTTGTGATTTCTCCTCCTTTTCCGACTTACTGTTTCTGACTTGTCCTCCTCATACATCCAAACCATCTCGGTTTTTTATATCCAATTTTTTTTTTTTTTTGATCTGTTAGCCATCACATTTTTCAGTAACTTCCTTATTAGCAAAGTGACATACCAACTTGAATGGAATTGTGTAAAAAGTAACTAATTTGAACTGTATAAATTATTTTTTTTTATTTCCGAGTGTTATCATTCTAAAGAATAACTACAAAGAATAAATCTAAGTTCTTACTGTTGATGCCATTTAGGAAAAGTAATGTTCAAGCAATTTGAACAGACATTGAAAGTATTCAGATGCTTCTTCTCTATATGATAAAGAGAGAATATTTAGACAGGAAAGCAGATGAGGCTGACCAAGCTAGGAATTCAGGGAGTGGCTATGGTATAAGAATTGCTCAGAGAACTATTAATGAAATCTCTAATGGGGCAAAGAAGAAGCAGCATACTGTATACCCACCAAAAAGTGATGGATCTTTTGTAACAACTGAAGATGAAAAAAGCAACAATGGATGGAACACTTTAGTCAGATCATAAATTGGAGATGTGAAGGGAATAATTTGATTGATATGCTCATGAATGAATTCAGTGTTTTTGAAGTGAAGCTATCATTAAAAAACTCAGATGGAAAGCCCCTACTTGAAATGAATAACTGATGATATGATATTGACCGAAAATGAAGTGAGAGCATACTAGGGAATTGAGTTGTGAAAAGTATTATTTATTAAACATGTTTCAGTACCAAATAGAGAATTTATATTTTGTTTTTTAAAATAATTTAAATGATGAATTGATGCATAATGTGTAGTGTTACTTTAAGGTAAATACTCTAATTTTAAGGGATATACACTTTCATAAACTTGATTTCTATTTTTTTCAGACTTATTCCCCAGAAGAGCTTTGTTACCCTAGAACTGGATGTGGTAGATTGCCCAGGAGTTAGTTATTTGGAACACGTTCAAGCCAGGGTAAGATACCTCTCAATTAGCATTGTAATTTTTTCTGTCTTGTACTTTTGGTCTCATCTCACATCTCTCTCTAACCTTTAGATTAATCCCTTTCCATTTTAAAGCCATCTATAATATTCAATTCTTTGGGCAAGTCTTACCAGCATCTATCGATGTAATTCTATGGTCTTGTTAAATGTATATAGTATGACTTATTTTTGTTTGTTGTTTATCGTGGCTGAAAGCCATGTAGCAAGATCACTGCCTGCTGCCTATTTTCTACAGCACACCGACTACAGTATTAAGTTTAATTTTGTAGTTCACTTTATGCCGGTCTCTTTGGCTCTCTAACCTCTTTCTGTTTCTTATTCAGATTTTTCCTTCAAAATTATTTGTGTAGTATCACAAGTCTCTTAGTCACTTTACTTGTGCTTCTGAATAGGGTGAGAATATATTCTTTGGTAGTTTAAACTTTCTATTTTGCCAAAATAGTCTATTTTCTTTTAATAAAGCACTGACAAGGTATGCAGGCTGCATTTGGTAGGGTAGTTTAAGTAATCTCTTAAAGCTTGTAATATTTCTGTGTTTTGTGATTTCATTGACTATTGTACTCTTAATGTATATTACTGACTTGTGATTTTGTGCTTGATAATAAACTTTATATATATTATAACATCAATTATAAGTACATCCCTGATATTGATGCCCTAAATATTTCCAAATAACATCTAAAGGGAACTTTGTATTAAGTGCTCTATGTATGTTTTTGTGCACTTCAAGTCGTGTACCTCTTTCATATCGAGAGGATTTAAAGGTGTGATGTGAAAAGTCAAAGTGGATAATTGGGCAATAATTTTGGTATCAATACCTTTTATTTGTCATACTTTAGCATTTCAAGTGGGTTACATAAATCATTGTGTTAAAAGTTCCTCTTTTTATCTTGAGACTTCTCAATCTGCATCCAGGTTAGTCTTTGATCTTTAAGTAAACTTTTTCTGTTATGACTATGCAATTGAATAAATTGTATATAAAAACTGTGTGTTTCAGGTGTCTCTAACAGCTGATCGACGTGGTGACATCGAAATTTACCTCTCGTCTCCAGCGGGAACAAAATCGACTCTGCTCGCACAAAGACCACATGACAATTCTAGATCTGGTTTCCATGTAAGCATTTTTAGATAGGTTTAGTTACTTTTATTTAGCACTGTTTTTTAAAATCTTGTGAAGTAGATATTGTTTTATTGGATGTAATTACTGTACTTGAGGGTTTGGTAATTTTTATTATTCATATGCAGCAATATTTAGTTACTGTTCTGTTGTGTTGATGATTAAGTAATGGAGAAACCCTCTCCTTACCCTCAAGTGTTCACATCTTTGCATGAGCCTTGCTGCAGTAAACATTGCTAAATAAACCTAAAGTTTTCAATTGTTCAGGGCTTGTCAAAAGGGGATCTTTCACAGTGAAAGTCCAGTGGTAATAACTTTTCGGGCCAAAATAAGTGTTTTTTGCCATTGACGGCCTGATTAGAAGTGGTTTTGGACTGTAATTTCAAGTGCAGGTAAGTTGTGTTGATGAAAAATTGATGATATGCTAGCATCTTTAAGGTTCAGTGTGATTTACAGGTTATCTTGGCTGTAAGATTTGTGTGACTTATCAAAATCCTTCATTAGCTTTTTTGATGTCTTAATTTTTTCCATCTTATTTTCTATCTTAAACATGTTATTTAAGTTTGAAGAAATGAACCAAACTGTTCATCATAGTTTTCACCATCTGTGATTGAAGACTCCCTTGGTCTTTTATTAAGCCTTTTACTTTGCTTAAACATTCATGAAAACTAACTGGCTGCAAACAATACTTGACAAGCATAGTGTATACTTTGATTTATGTTGACAGTCATGGCCTTTCCTGACTGTCCACATGTGGGGTGAACGTCCTGAGGGCAAGTGGAAACTGGAAATTCATAACAACGGGCATTTCTTTACAACTGGTAAGTCCATTATTATTTCATTTTAAGTATGGAAGTGCTGTTACTGTATGTGAATTATAAATTGGCTTAACCCTTCCCAATAACATCTTGTTAATTTTTGCACCCTTTAGTTATTTTTTCTCCCACTAACTTTCATGTAGTACTCCAATTATGTAAAAAGGAATGAACATTGTTTTTGTATGTACTTTGTAAGAATAAGTGAATGGATGGCTTCTCTCTGTTATATAATTTTTCCATCTTCACATGCAAGAAATACTAAGCCAGGAGTTCAAATTGGTTTATTGCGATAATGCATATTTTACATTTTTTTAATTGATTGCTATTCATTTAGTTGCTTGAATTATGAACACTTGTCATGGATTTTTTTTATATATATAAAAAAATGTAGGGTGAAAGGTGTGTTTTTGATGTGAGAATTGGTGTGATATTTGTAATGTTGAAAATGCTCACATTATTTTACAAAATGTATTGCCCATCTAATAAGTAGATATTGTAAGTAACATTGATGGAGGGGTGGTTGATTTTAGAATTTGGTAAGTGATCTGTAAGTTTTAATAGAAAAATGATTATTAATTTGTGTAAATGATCCATGGAAATTTAAACTTTTGTCTTACTGGCTTGCTAAACTGCAGTAGGCAGTTTAATATTTAGTATGCCAGAAGGATCTATTTAAAACACACTAATCCAGTTTGTGCCATTTTTAAAAGTATTTTACTTTGAAAGCATTAATTACTTCATAGGGATTTATGTATACTTTGCTGTGAAAGTATGAATCCATGTGGATTTGATTTTTTGGTAGTTTGCAGCTTTTCATTGTAGAACTAATACAATCATCAGTTGTATATCACAGTGATAAAGAATTTGCCATTAAAATCCACTATTAAAAAAAAAAACATAATTTGTATAGTATATACTTCAGAGCATGCTCTGCTAGTTTGTGTGCATGTTATGGTACTGTAGCAACATGATAAATTTCTTTTAAGCGGGCACATGAAAAACCCATGGCCTACCAGGATAGAAAATAAATGAGTATTGGTAGATATTTTCTGCTGGAAACCACGATATGGAATAAGAATAAAATTAGTTGAGATTATAAGAAATAAGTCATTCAGTACCATATAAATTAAACACTTCTATTTTCCAGTTTTAGAAATATTGTAGGTGTAATGTCTTGTTGATATTTTTTGTTAATAAAGAAATTTTACAAGGAACTATACTGAACACTACAATAGTACATACTTACTAAATAATACATACTATAAATTCCTACATAACTGCTTCTTTCAACTAAAGCTTTTCTCACTATGTAGGGTCGCTATTTCTTGAAAGTCTTTTCCAATTTCTTATATCTTTTATGTCCTCCACTGTGAGATCTTTCTCCTCCATATCCCTGTTACACACTCCATCCGCCTTCTCTTTAATCTCCCCCTCTTCCTCCTACCTGGCACATCCATCTCCAACAACCTCCTCCCAACATACTCCTGGTCTTTCCTCATTACGTGCCCAAACCAGTGGAGTGTGTTTTCTTGGATTTTCTTTGACACCTGTGTAATCTTAGTTGTTCCCTGTACCAAGTCATTCCTAACCCTATCCAGTCTCATGATCCTACCCGTCCATCTTAGTATTTTCACCTCTGCAACGTCCATTTTCTTCCATCCTGCTTGAAGTCTCTGTTTACTTCCATTTGGAGCTCTGCTGTTTCCTTAACATATGACCCCAGGAACTTGAATTTTTTCTGTCCTTTACTATTTCTCCCAGCAAATGTATGTCACTCAATTGATTCTGATGGTTGCAGCACATATACTCTGATTTTGTTCTCTGTTCTCCAATTCCTCTCTCCATCTCTCCAACTTTTCATCCAATTCTTCTCTGGTTTCATCACACAGAACTATATCATCTGCAAACAGCACAGTCCATGGTGACTGTTCCCTCACTCCAATAATTACATTCATTACTACATTAAACAAGTAGGGGCTTAATGACGACCCCTGGTGTAATCCAACTCCCATTTCAAATGTCTGTTAAACTAACACTCATTCTTATTTGTGTGCTTGTTCCTTCATACATATCTCGGATCAGTCTAACATATTTCTCTGGTGTTCCTCTCTCTCTCTCTCTCTCTCTCTCTGACATCTCCATATCTCCTGGCATGGAACTCTTATCATAATCCTTCTTTAAGTCAATAAATACTATATGTAGTTCCTTTTGGCTTTCTCTACATTTTTCCATCAACTGGCTTAATCCAAACATTGTATCTGTAGTGCTTCTGCCTGGCATAAATCCAAACTGCTCTTCTCTAATCTCGGTTTCTTCCCTTATCCTACGCTCTATAATCCTTTCCCAAAGCTTCATAGTATGTGGAAGGAGTTTGATTGCCCTATAATTATTACATTTTAAACACAAGACTTACCTGGTAGTTATGTATATAGCTTACGTCTCTGACGTCATGACAGAAAAATTAAAAAAACTCGCGCCAATCGCCAATTGGATAGCCAGGTGTACCACCGCGCACCCCTAGTGAGGTATCTAGAAACCATCCAATGGATATCCATATTTTCCCTGTCGCCTTAGAGATAGCATCGATGGAATTCTTTCACGCTGTAATCTATATATTACAGTTATTTTGGTGATATACAATTTACTTTTAGCCTTCGCTGATTGGGTGTTGTTTTTACTAAGTGTTAGTGTTTTAAAATCGTGTATAGACCTTGCAAAGGTAGGTTGGGAGTTCTTTCCTCCTACTGTAAACTAACGTAAACACTCTTTGAAACATGATGGCGGACGTCGGTTCCGCCAAATCTACGACGTCACACTCGTGTGACGTAAGCTATTGCGTCACAATCATGTGACGTAGTTACATAGTGCTATGTAGTTTGTTGATATTCTTTTCTTTGCACTCATAAAGAATGAAAGGAATTCTTACTTTTAATAAGTATTTTACTTGTAATGTAAAAGACTATGTTATTTTTAAGAGAATTTTTGTCTTTTTAGTATTCGTTCTTTTAATCTCTGATCTATTTTCTAAGATTAATAGAATAGCGTACAGTTTATTTTTTACGCTGCGCAGTCTCATGACAATCGATTCAGTTCCAACAATTCTTGGATATCGTTGTTTTGTTTTTTTGTTGGGCTGCCTGTATTTTTGAAACACAAGACTTACCTGGTATTTAATTATACATAACTACCAGGTAAGTATGTTCAAAAATTTATTTTATAATCAAAATAAAATTTTTCATATTTTCACGTTTACTGTATATTCCAATTAAAAGTGTAGTACTGTAAACTGCCATTTTTGGAACCTTTTTAATTGAGGGTTCTTTACTTATATATACATGATCGCCATATCTGCTCATTTTTAGCGTAACAAAATCATTATTTTTGGGAATCCTTAAGAATAAGGGTTGTTTACGTATATATATATATATATATATATATATATATATATATATATATATATATATATATATATATATACTCTTTATTCCTATATCTATTCATTTAATATTTTATATAAAATATTTTGTTACATTTTATATATCATTTTATATAGGATTCAATACCTATTGCATTCTCATTCAACCCAAAGAGTTTTAAAGTGCAAGTTAATGCTAAATTAGTGCAGTGAATTTTATTCAATATACTGTAGTGGAGGGTGCTTCTGTTCGGACCTGTCGTTATCCTAGCCTTAGAGCTCTTTCAAGCTCCCGGACCCAGGGGAGAAGTAACGTCGATCGGCGAAAGGAAGCGAGAGGCATTAGCCTGGCGTCGAGCGTCTTGTAAGATCCAAACAGCTGATGGCGCACGCCAGGCGACTGAGCGTGACGCCTCACGCCAGGCAGCTGAGCATGGTGGCGCGGCTGAGTGTGACGCCTCGCGCCAAGCTAAACGTAACGCCGAACAACAAGAGCGTTGGATATCGAGCAGCGCCACGCCTGACATCCAGCAAGGCTAGCTACTAATGCTGCTGTAAGAGTTTGACACGATGTTTGTAACTTTGTGCAACTTCTAACACTGCTGTTTGAGTCTTGTATTGCATCACATATGCTGATAATAGCAATACTATAACCTATATAAACACGTTTGGCGCCTCGTCTTTCAGGACGCTCAGCGCCACGTCTTACAGGAATAACCTATATAGACACGGTTTCTTGTCCCAGAGCGCCAGTCGGCCATGAGAACCCTCTGAATGGAACTTGTTTACCGTACGCGCCGACCAGCATAATGTAGATCATTTTGCTAGATCGCTCGGCGCCTAGTCTTTCAGGATGTTCGGCGCCTCGTCTTTCAGGACTCTCGGCGCCACGCCTGACAAGAATAACCTTTATAGACACGGTTTTTTGTCCCAGAGCGCCAGTCAGCCACGAGAACCCTCTGAACAGAACTCGTTTACTGTACGCGCCGAGCAGCATAATGTAGATCATTTTGCTAGATCGCTCGGCGCCTAGTCTTTCAAGACATTCGGCGCCTCATCTTTCAGGACTCTCAGCGTCACGTCTTCTAGAATAACCTAACAGACACGATTTTTTGTTTCAGAGCGCCAGTCAGCCATGAAACCCTCTAAACGGAATTCTTTTAACCTTACGCGCCGAGCAGCATAATATAGATGAATTTGCTAGATCGCTCGGCACCTAGTCTTTCAGGACGTTCTGCGCCTAGTCTTTCAGGACGTTCTGCGCCTAGTCTTTCAGGACGTTCGGCGCCTAGTCTTTCAGGACGTTCGGCGCCTAGTCTTTCAGGACGCTCGGCGCCTCGTCTGTCAGGACGCTCGGCGCCTCGTCTTTCAGGACGCTCGGCGCCTCGTCTGTCAGGACGCTCGGCGCCTCGTCTGTCAGGACGCTCGGCGCCTCGTCTGTCAGGACGCTCGGCGCCTCGTCTGTCAGGACGCTCGGCGCCTCGTCTGTCAGGACGCTCGGCGCCTCGTCTGTCAGGACGCTCGGCGCCTCGTCTGTCAGGACGCTCGGCGCCTCGTCTGTCAGGACGCTCGGCGCCTCGTCTGTCAGGACGCTCGGCGCCTCGTCTGTCAGGACGCTCGGCGCCTCGTCTGTCAGGACGCTCGGCGCCTCGTCTGTCAGGACGCTCGGCGCCTCGTCTGTCAGGACGCTCGGCGCCTCGTCTGTCAGGACGCTCGGCGCCTCGTCTGTCAGGACGCTCGGCGCCTCGTCTGTCAGGACGCTCGGCGCCTCGTCTGTCAGGACGCTCGGCGCCTCGTCTGTCAGGACGCTCGGCGCCTCGTCTGTCAGGACGCTCGGCTCCACATCTTTCAACGATGGGCACCTCTTTTTCCAGGGGACCATGCCTTTAAGGACGCTTGGCGCCACTCATACACATTCAACGTCTAACATCCAGCATGAGGCATAACATTGATCATGAGAACCTCAGCCTTTGTGATGACACTACTGTAGTCGATTTGAATGTTGAGATCACCGATCTCTTTTATCATAGACACTTTTAAGAATGCGAAGTTCCTCAAAGTCGAGCGTCAACCTTTAGAGCAACGCGGTGACAGAGGCGATGTTCTGGCTTTCTTTGACACCAGTAGTCACGACCTTTACCAGACGTGTTCTGTTAAACATCAACGTCCACCGGGTTGTGAAATTTAGCACAACGTCACTACTGCCGTTAGTCCTTTGTCAGAAGAAGACATTGACGATCACTTTTCTTCTTTGAATTTTTGTGTTTTCAGAAGGAGAGGATCCGTAGTCCATTCGTCCTTCAGTTGTTTAATGAACTCATGAAAGTTTTTCGTAATGAGTTTATAGACTATTTTGCATCTGTCGCTCCATTTTAGCCTTCCTTTGAATTCTCTTGGGAAGGCGTCGAGAAGTCTCTCTTTTTACCAAGATGGTTCTTACCAGGTATTCAATGGAGCTTTAAGGATGTTTAGAGACTAAATGGTATCTCAGAAGGATCAAGGATAGGCAGCTTTCGTCTTTAACGTTGAATAGTCTGGCTTCCAGATCTTGTATCTGGGATACAAGTCTAGTTGGAATACAAGAAGTCATAGGTGTTCATTTCAGCCTTTTGAGGTTGCATCCTTTCAGAAATAGAATGTCTTTGCACATCTCTGTCTTCCTCTCTTTCTCAGTAGAGTTAATCAGAGTTTCATCTGAGTTATCCAAAGGCCACCTAATATTTGGTTTCAGATTCGGCAAGAAAGGTTTTTCGTCTGTCCTTCTTTAGCCGCAAATCAAAGGAAGGATCTCCTTTTCCAAATTTTTCTCAGACTTTTCGAGGAAGCCTTTCAGCAGGATAGCTACCAGACTTGAGGAACAGGGCAAAGTCGTCGTACGTCCTCCTGGTCGCGAACGTCCTCCGGGACGTGACGTGGAGCGTCCTCCGGGACGTGACGTGGAGCGTCCTCCGGGACGTGACGTGGAGCGTCCTCCGGGACGTGACGTGGAGCGTCCTCCGGGACGTGACGTGGAGCGGCCTCCGGGACGTGACGTCGAGCGGCCTCCGGGACGTGACGTCGAGCGGCCTCCGGGACGTGACGTGGAGCGGCCTCCGGGACGTGACGTGGAGCGGCCTCCGGGACGTGACGTGGAGCGGCCTCCGGGACGTGACGTGGAGCGGCCTCCGGGACGTGACGTGGAGCGGCCTCCGGGACGTGACGTGGAGCGGCCTCCGGGACGTGACGTGGAGCGGCCTCCGGGACGTGACGTGGAGCGGCCTCCGGGACGTGACGTGGAGCGGCCTCCGGGACGTGACGTGGAGCGGCCTCCGGGACGTGACGTGGAGCGGCCTCCGGGACGTGACGTGGAGCGGCCTCCGGGACGTGACGTGGAGCGGCCTCCGGGACGTGACGTGGAGCGGCCTCCGGGACGTGACGTGGAGCGGCCTCCGGGACGTGACGTGGAGCGGCCTCCGGGACGTGACGTGGAGCGGCCTCCGGGACGTGACGTGGAGCGGCCTCCGGGACGTGACGTGGAGCGGCCTCCGGGACGTGACGTGGAGCGGCCTCCGGGACGTGACGTGGAGCGGCCTCCGGGACGTGACGTGGAGCGGCCTCCGGGACGTGACGTGGAGCGGCCTCCGGGACGTGACGTGGAGCGGCCTCCGGGACGTGACGTGGAGCTGATAGTTATTAAAACAAGAGTCTGACTGCTTTCGCCTTCAGACAGCAGAAGCCAAACTTTACTGCTTCTGGCAATCATTGGGAAAAGTTAGGAGCAGACCTTGGTCAGTTTTTCTTCTGAAAGAGGATTACTTTTTCCCCTTTTTTAGGGATACCTTCTTTAAGGGGACTGTCCGCCATGTCCGCCATATTTTTTTTTAATGATCCAAATTACACCATTTCTATATATGTTTTAGACATATATAATACCTTCATCATATAAAAATTTCAAGTAATATGGTCAAAAACTTTTGGATTTATTAGCAAAAATCATGATTAAAAAAAAAAATTAGGTACATTTTTCCCCACTACTATAATACCAATTGTATTGAAACTTATACCATAAAAACTACTCTATCAACCGAACAATTCTGTCAGACAGAATTTTTATTTTCCTTTCTGTTTTTTTTTTGATGAATTTTAATGTTTTTTTTCCTCGTCTAGACTGAAAATAATCGTGAAAAAAATGTAAAAAGAAAATCAAAATTTTGTCTGACAGAATTGTGGGATTTTTATTCTTCTTTTAAATGTTATCTTCCTCTCTAATATCGAACAACAAATAAGTGAGAAAAATGTACCTAAGTGTGAATAAGTATGTTTTTGAGTTATGAGCTCCCAAAGATTTGCAACAAATTTTCGCTTCTTTTCTTAAAGAAATCAAGATATTATAACTTTTATTGTTTATTCCTACATAAATGCACCCTAAACGAGGTATTTGAACCCTCAGTTTACTATTCCTATGTTATGAGTTGCCAGCGATCTCTAATTGTTGCCAGGGTTTTAGTTAGCAGGTTTCAGCTTTGTACTCTTATTCATGTTTCCCTTATTCTTGGATCTTTTTTCTTGTTCTCCACTTACTTTTTGTTCTTTCTATCACTTTATGTAACATTGGCATTGCTATAAAGTTCCAGAGGACGTTGTGAAACCACAATCAACATACGAACTTCAAGTAAGTAAACAAATGCATTATAATTCTATATGTCTTTTTAAACTTTGCTGATGTTCTCGTAGCTGGTAGTTTTCATTTACCTACCCTCTACCAATGCCTTTCATTTCTGCCCGAAGTACGAGATTTCGAAACGAGAGAGAGAGAGAGAGAGAGAGAGAGAGAGAGAGAGAGAGAGAGAGAGAGAGAGAGATCCTGAATTTAAGTTTGGAGTGATAGCATTTGGCTGATATAGATGGCAGTTCAAATTGAGAGAGAGAGAGAGAGAGAGAGAGAGAGAGAGAGAGAGAGAGAGAGAGAGAGAGAGAGAGAGAGAGAGAGAGACACTACACGTCTGTCAAACTCATACAGACGACGCCATAAGGATGACGTTATTGGAAAAATGATTGACTATTTGTTCTTTTTATAACCTTAGGTAACATTGGCCTTGCTATAAAGTTCCCGAGGACGTTGTGGAAACACAATGTACATACGAACTTCAAGTAAACAAACGCATGCATTATAACTTCTATACAGTACATCTTTGGAAACTTTGGCTTCTGTTATCGTGGGAGTAGATTTCGTTCAACTACGCTTTACCAATGCCTTCCATTTCTGCCAGACGTACAATAGCTCGAAAAATAAGTGAAAAATCGCTATGGATATCCAAATTAACACACAAAGATGAGTTTGTCAAACTCAGTCATGCAGAGGACACAGTAAGGATGACGTCATCATTTAAAGACCGCTATATCTTCGTTATTTGTAAAAATAATTGGCTGAAACTTCTGGGGAGCATGTAAGACATGTTTACGCATACATAGAAGCAATAAAACGATTTTTGATTTCTGAAAGTTATGTCAATACCCCATGGCGGACGGTCCCCTTAAGTTTAGCTCCATAGACCTCCCTCCCAGTTCTAGAGAGGAGTCTAGAGTCCGACTGGGTGTGTTTTGGTCTTAGCTCCGCCCCAGTACTGTTCACGTATCTAATACTTATGTAACAGTCTACTGCACTCAAGATCTGAGCCTCCCGGTTTAGGGAAGATTGGCTTCTCAGGACTCATTCTTCCGATCTACATGTTGGATCTTCAGATAACGTTGAGCCTTTTTTGAAGAATTGGATCTTCTTGTCTACAAGACGAGTCTCTTCTGACCCCATCTCAAAATGGGGATTCAGAGTCTAGTTTTTTCAGGCTTTTACATCTCGCCTTAAAACAGTACAAGCCATCTTGAATCTTTCTTTGAGATCCTTGATTTATCTCTGTTCATCCTAGTTTTCCTGGACCGGGGCTCATTTCCCGGCCAGTCGGAAGCTAGAAGTTGTTATCCTTTCGTGATATTTCTTTGTCCGCTCCTTTTCATCCTCAATCATTTTGGGACAAGGAGAAGATCTTGAGTCCTTATACGTCTTTTTCGGATGCCATAAGATGCCTTCAGTGGTGGAACGATCCAGTCTATGCCGGTAGGTTCCAACCAAGAATCAGGCGTCCTCCAGGAGGTCCCCCCCCCTTTGGAACAAAGGACCTTAGGCCTTGTGTTATGTTCCGTTACCTCGATTTCGAGGTGGAAGCAACACTAGACTGTTGGCAAGTTAATGCCAATTTACCACAGCAGTTTTCTTTGCCAAGCAGGGAGGAATTCACTCGAGTCCCTTTACAGGACAACGAGGAGTCTTTTCTCCTGGCAAGGAGAAGAATGTATCCTTCTGTAAGGTTCATTCAGGGGAAAAAGAAGTTTGGCAGACTATCTCAGCTGGAGAATGGACCCTCCATCGAGAAGTCTGCAAGAATCTGTGGCGACTTGAAGTCGTCCTTATATAGAATTTTTCACAGATTCTGGAGTGGATAGTGGACTCTCCTAGGAGTCTTCCTTTTAGAGTAATTTTTCTCAGACTCCTCCCTTAGAAAGGTACTTTTTATAGGAGCTTTAAAGACTTCTACCGCCAGGATTTATCAATCCATATAGGAGATTTTAGAGAATGGTTCAGAATCAACCCTGTTTTCTCATCCAGTATCTCTACAGCTTATTTGCTGTTTTCCTGTTGTCACTTCGAAGGAAGCGCAATTGTGCATCTTCTTCCATCAAAGGATGCAAGAGTGTGTTTACGACTGTAGTCAGGCACAGTATCTTGCCTTTCGATAAAGTCCTACAGGAACTTCTCAAATTGTTTGAAACATCTAATCAACAATGACTTGCCAGTTTGGAGTCTGGATATAATCCTGAAGTTCCTTATATGAGTGACAAGCTTGTCCACTTGCATTCTTCTTCATTTTTAGGACCTCACGATGATTCTTTTTTTATTAGTTCCACGGCAATTATAAGTATCAGTGGATTCATGCGTTTTGTAAAACGTTGACTTTGGAGATAACGAAGCCATCTGTTCATTGTAATTAGGCTTTCTCACCGAGAATGACCACCCTTTTCAACCTTAATCCAAGGCTTTTGAGTTTGCAACTCTGTCGGAGAAGGGTTGGAGGAAGTCCTGTGTTCAGTAAGAACCCTGTAGTTCTTTCTGGGCAGAATGAAAGAGTTACGAGCAAGTTGAAGCTCTTTGGGGCTCGATTAATTAGCCCTCGTTACAGATGTCAAGAATGTCCTTTCAATTTTCATCAGACTCTTATAGGAGAGGCTCGTGCCACTTACAGTGAGACTTGTCTCTAATTCTCTCTCTCTTTTTTTTTTTTTTTTTTTTTCGAAGGTCAAGACACATGAAGTTAGTGCTGTAACAACTTCAGTAGCCTTCAAGCAAAATGGATTGTGACAGCTTTTTGGACACGACCTTTTGGAAGAGTAAATCTGTGTTCACTTCACACTTTTTGAATAGTGTCCAGACTCTTTATGAGGACGGATAATCTCTGGGACCATTCATAAAAGCGAGTGCAGTAGTGGGGAGGAACCCTCAACTAAGTTCCCGTATTGTAATACATTTTTCTTCTCCTCTTAGAACTCTTATATTTTTATGGTGGTTGTGGCGATTGCGACAGTCGCCCACAATCATAGATTTTAGTCAGATGTTCTATTTGTTCCTTGAGAGTGCCCTGGAACAAGGTTATTGGAAGAGGTACTGTCACATAGAGGTTTTTAGACCGTTTTGACAACTCCTAGAGGTCTTCAGCCCCCTGGGTGGATTGCTGGATCTCACAAGGAAAGTGGACATAATGAAAGATTAATTGAAGTTGATTTCCTTATCATGTATGAACCCTTAAGTTTGTTTATTAACGCTTAAGTAAGATTCCATCTATATAGGCTGTCTCTAACCCTCCACCAAAGGTGTTAATCAGCTATATACATAACTACCAGGTGAGTCTGATGTTTAAAAATTTTATTTTCATATAAAATAAATTTTTGAACATACTTACCTGGTAGTTATGTATAATCAAATATCACCCCCTCATCCCATCTAGAGACTAGAGGCATGGAAAATATGGATATCCATGGGATGGTTTCTAGATACCTCGCTAGGGGCGCACGGTGGTACACCTGGCTATCCAATCAGCGATTGGCGCGAGTTTTTTTTTAATTTTTCTGTCGTGACGTCAGGGACGTAAGCTATATACATAACTACGAGGTAAGTATGATCAAAAATTTATTTTATAATGAAAATAACATATTTTGTACATCCCATTTTCTTTGAATATGGGTTTAAAAAGCTATTCCTCTACATTATGGGCATCTTTTCTTTCCGGTGTATTTTTTCATCAGATCCCACACTATATCCACTCCAAATTCCCACATCACATAATCCCCATTTTGTGTTATAAATGGCTTTAATATTACCTCACTCTCTCTCTCTCTCTCTCTCTCTCTCTCTCTCTCTCTCTCTCTCTCTCTCTCTCTCTCTCTCTCTCTCTCTCTCTCTGTCATATATTGATGTAAGGTTTTTTACCTTTTGTTCATAATAAGGATTGACATGTAGTACTGACTATACAATTTTGTTACTTTATATTCATGTGCTGTAGGCATTACAGGTCTATGGTGCATGCATTCACCCCCTAGGAGCCCACTTTTAATCCTATTAGTTTACTGGCATTCTCACTGCGTCATCTTCCCCTAGTCGCTCATGTGGTCTGATTGGCCTTTTCAGCTCTAGTATTGGCTATTAAATCTAATAAACTATTGTCCATTCATTGTAAGATGTACTCTTAATTCTCGCATACAAATGGTGGACATTAATCTCTGTAACCTGTATACTACTACAATTGAATTCCTTACAATTTGCAGATTTTTGTTAATAATTAACCGATCCGGAAAATAATGTTATTCAGTGAAAAGTCTGGGAAATTTAGGTAACTACATTAATATGAGAGCATGTTGGACTTTGATCTAAAGCTCTTTTTCAATCTGTGTCGGATGAGTGATGGTTTTCCTTGATCCAGAATGTCCGTACTTTATGGCATCCTTATTACTTGTCTGTTGCTCATCATGTCAACTGCTCCAGGTTTATTCTTCGTTTTTCTACTAATTCTGTGCCTTGTGACCATGCATTGGTGTTCTTTGTCATGTGGACCCTTTGTGATTTGTGGCTTGATCTTGTGATGTACATTCCATAATATGTTGTGTGCCTGGAGCCAAGCATAAGCATCTGTTCTAGTCCAGAAGTTAGATATTCTCAACAAATGGGAAGCTCATGGTGTGACTTGGCTGTGTGATTTCTTAAGGGGAGGGGAACCAGACAGGGATATAAGTAAAGCACAAATTATCCATTTTTTATGTAATGCGGGTGCTTACAATGAAGGCACGGCGAGCTTTGATCTTGAACCTGTGTACCCCAGTAAGAATGAGAATCCTGTTGATGCTGGGCAGCAGTGGATGTCCTTATAGGCATTAGGGAAGGGGTTGTATCTGTTGAGATTTTAGTTGCAAATTTTGCCAAAAAGATACTACAGAATTTCAATACTTCCGGTGGGTGGCTATGTCAGTTCATTAATGGTACGTATACTATATCGACAAGGTGGTATCTTGTGAGTAGGCAATTCTCCAAAGTTGATTATTTAGTCATTGTATAAAGATCTCATATGATTGGTAAAAAGGCTTGGTCTTGGTTCAAATGTGTAACTGATGAAACTGGTATTTCTAGAAGTTTGTTTCACAAATGCTCGTTGAATGAAACTAAGTAAGCAGCATTTGTCATGCTTTGCCTAGAATCAGTGCAGTTATTACTGTTTGTGAAAAATGCGGAATGTATAATTTTCTCGTTGAAATAATAGGCCTCGTTGAACTTCAGTTGGTCTTCTGATTTTTTTTTTATATTACATGTATTCTCATTTTTAGCTTTGCTTAGTACTGTACTATTAAAGTTTCCAAAGATAATTTACCTCTATTTACAATCATAAAATAGTGTTAAAAAGTTCTTTGACCTAACTGTATACTGTATGATAAGTTTTGTGAATATTGATAATGTTGTTATACAGTATTCTGAAATAATATAAATATAGAGTACTGTACTTGAATCTGTTAATAGAGGATTATGAGAAATGCATGAAGTAATCTTTTGTATCTAGTAGTATTAAGAATTGATAATTAACCCTTACTTCAAAATACATCTCTTCAAAGATTGCAACCCTATAGGTTGCAGCCGAGGAAAACCAGCATATTTTGAAATATACTTAAACTCAGACTGAAAGGGTACAACATGTAATTAGCAGAAAATAGAAAGCCCAAGTGGTGTCTGTCAGCTGGAAAATAAACTTGGATATCTAGAATATTTAGATGGTTTTAAATTGTAATGAGTAGAGAGGCAGTAATTGGTCAGAATAGTAGAGGAAAAAGGAAGAGTAAGGGGTAATCTAGATCATGTTGGAATACAGGCAAAAAGAGTGAAAGAAGAAAAACTTTAAGAAAACTCTACACTTCTGACCCCATAAATGGAAAACCTGAACTATATAAAGAATTAAGGCTATCTTTATTTCTATCTTTAGTTTCGTGCAGAAACAAGCTGTTTTATGACTACATACTTGTTCCTTTCTAAGAATTATCATTAGCTGTATGTTTGTATATTTGCTCTGTAAAGAACAATTCTGTATTTGACTACATGATTGTACAGATTTGTTTTGTTCCCACAAATATACAAACATCCTTTAAATAGGGAGATGTTTTGGGCACAAGAAAGAAGCCCCATTGAATTCTTTAGTGATGTAGTTGATGACTGGCAGTGCACTAGAGCTAGAAGCTTCTCCCCATCACCTGTCGGAAGAGCCTCGATTTGAATTTCTGCTGCAACGAATACTGTACAGATGTATCGTTGCGCCCTTATACAAACTTTTCTTCTTTTTCTTACAGGGAGTGGATACTGGCTATTGATTGTTGTTGTAATGGATGTGAAGCAAGAGTGCCATACTTGTCAGGGAAAGGATGGATGCTACAACTGGTTTGAGTAAACTGGCCTTAGATCCACACACACAGTCTCTCAATCTTTTAGGGACATTATTGTTCGCAGGCATCCTAGTGTGCCGAGTGCAGGTCATGGCCTCCTATGTAGTGGCAGGCATTTGCCTGAGGAGGAAGAAGAGAGCTAAACCTTCTCTGGGATCTGTCTTAGCATTGCCTAAAAAACCCTGAAGATGTATTTTGAGTCTTCCGTCTCCTCAGGAGGCGAGTCTGATGCTGCCGCCCCTGCACATATACTATAGTATGCATCAGGACCAAGGACCCATTGGACCTGCATCATTGGCTTCAGATTCTGGTGGGGTGTGGGGTTTCTTCAATGTTCACCACACCCCATAGGAGGTTGGAGAAACTTCATCTGTTTCCATGCAGACTGCAGATGACACGTTAGACCTTAAGGAAGGTTTGGGCCTCCGTAGATCTTTCATGGAGGTCCTCCAGGTCTTTGTTGAGGGAGCTTGTAGCTAAGGCTACCTCTTCCCTGGTATCCCCAGTGCCAGTGGTGAAAGGCATAGTTGTGCCCCCAGAGGTGTCCCCAGAGGTACCCCTCCTAACCTCAAAAGGGCTATTAAGACTTGTAAAAGGGAAATTTGTGCCGTTGAAAAAAGCTCCAGTATCGGGGAGTTTCTAGCCTGAGATTGGGCATAAGGTGGCCCTGGGGCTGAAAGTGCATGTTGCCCTGTTAACCCCTGACCCGGTCACCTGTGTTAGCCACCCCTTCCCCTGCACTTGTCACCCTGAATCTTATGCCTAACGTCAGGGGACCGTAACCCCTGCTCCCTATGTGCTCATGACTGCTTATTGCTGTGTCGCTGGCAACTGCCAGTGTGTCTTCCCTGTCCTCCTTAGTAGTGTTCCTCAATGTTGTGGTTCTTGTATGAAGGGGTTGTTGCCTTTGTTGTTGGTCACTAAATTTCTACTCTTGCTTGCAGAGACTTGGGCGAGAGTCGGGAGGAGGAATAAACTTGCGTGTTCTTCTTTTTCCTCCTGTTCGTCCTTCAACTCCGTTTCTGACTCTTCTTCCAAGATGAAGAGGAGGAGGAGGAAGAGGTTGAAGTGTGAGAAGGCCAGCCATAGTAGTAAGGAAAGGGTTCCTTTCAAAACTACCTCTTTCTGGTGGGGTAGGGAATGGACAACACTTTGGTGGTTCCGAAGGGCACAGCGCCATATCATAACCCACAGGGGTCAGTGCTCAGAGCTTGGGTATTTTCAGATATCCCATTTGTCAGGCAGGACAGCAATGTATGGTCCTGTACACTTTGTCCCGCAGTTGATGGAGGAGCTTTGGTGCCCTCCATCTCCTTGCCTACCTTGAAAGTGGACTCCAGCTCCTCCCTCATCCCATGATACTTTTGTAGAGTGAATTTGAGAGGATGGCACCACTAAGTGCAATGGAATAACAAGATTTAGGGGTGGATAGACCTTTTCCCTATGCCTCGGGGTACAGGGTAGTGGTTGTCTTCTGTCCCAATCCTCAGAGGGAAATGTATGTATTGCTGCTGCTGTCTCTGCTGTGGTCAGTACTAGGGCTGCTTCTCCTACTGTTGTTGGCCCTCCTTGGCTCACAAGTACATTCCTGGTTCTTTCCTATGGAGGGATCAGTCTTATTTTTGGGGATGAAGGGAATTGTTTCACCGGAGCATCCTACCACACCTACCCCACGTGAGCATGAGAGTGCTTGGAATTCAACTGCCCCTAGGACACCAGTCCTCAAACTGCTAACGACCGAGGCAAACAATCTTGAGTCAGTGTGTTCCTTCGGGAATGTCCTAGTACTTGTCTTAAGTGCAGTGGACTGTGGGAGGCAACCTTGGCACCACCTTCATGGAGAACTTCCGCCATCAATCGGCACTTCAATACCCCTCAAGGCTCGAGGCCATCCTTGTAGCAGCCTTGGTCAGATGTTAATTTAGTTCTGGATCAAGTTACGATTAGATCTGTGAATCTTTGAACTCTAGCTAGTTATATAAGCTCTTGCCACCACAACTTTCAGAGAAGGTTCCATACACCTCTGTAGGTGAATTAAAGGCCGAGGGTAAATCCTTCTCGGCCTTTTAAGTCTATGGCTGTGGAATTGTCTGCCATGGCCTTCTTCCAAGGTGTCTCTTGGCTTAAGCAATAGTCAGAGGCAGTGACGTACTAAGCATAGTCAATGGGATTGTCAACTCTGCAGTCTTCGGAAAAGTACAAGTGTCTTGGGCTGTCGGGTTGAAAGGCAGTGACTTTCCATGCACACCAGTCAGTGGGCTAATTGGGCTTTGATAAGAAGGGATATCTGGACTTTCCATCTCTCAAAACAAGTTAGTCCAGAGGTAGCTCTGTTGCTTCAGTACTCTCAATCCAGGACGGCAACGCCTCTGCTTCTGAGGAGTCACATGTAGGTGTCGACAGAGAAGTGAACTCCTTTACAAGACTCCCTGATCCAGTGCGTAGTTTCTTCGCAGGGAACTGCGGGATTGGTCAAGCCTGATAGATCATGTGCAAGGAAGGGCCCCACACCTGTTCCTAAACCCCGATTGGGACCACTCACAACTCCTTCCCGAAAAGTGTCATTGTATGCACAGCCCTTTGAGCCCCAACCTGGTTCCTTCAGGGAAAAACTGATGTAGACGTTCCCCTTGTACCGCTGCCGAGAGTAGGGACTGCATATTTTGCCATTGGGTAATCTTACAGTGGCCCAGGGCCAAACCATTGGTAGCGAGTGTCCTTTGGGGCGATTGCTTCCTACTGTAGCTCCCTTACTGATAGTTCTTGTCCGATCCTTCAACATCGCCAAAAACCCTTGCCTTGCGGACAGACATGGAAGGGATGTTGGAGAAAATCATGCTTGAAGTCATTAGAGAGGAGTCTTTGGGTTTCTACAGTTTCCTTTCTTTGGTTGAGAAGTAAACTGGAAGCTGGAGACCAGTCGTCTATCTCTCCTCCGAACAAGTTTACTTGATAAATTAAGTTCAGAATGAAAATATAGTATAGTCTGTGTTGTGTTCCATCAGAGAGACTTCAATCTTTTAGTGTACCTGAAGTATGCACACTTTGAAGTACCAGTGCATCAATCATCTCTAAAGTACCTTTACTTTTCCTTTGATACGTTGAACCAGTTCAAGACATTGTGGTTCGGACTGTGTGTAGCTCCTCAAAATTTCACTTGGATGTTCCAAGGTAGCAGCTTGGCAGCACTCGTTAGAGATAAGTTTGCTGATCTATCTAGATGATTGACTGATCCTAGCCTCCTTGGCGGCAGTATCTGCAGGATCGAGATCGGATTCTTGCATTTTGTCACGATCTGGGAATTTTGATAAACTGGGTGAAAGCAAATCTTACACCCAAGCAGAGGTTGAAGTACTGTACTTTGGCATGCTGAAAGACACAGCAGCAGTTAGTCTTTCAGTCAAATGATTGCATCTGCAAACTGAAGGAAGATGCATGACCATTTCTGTGAAAGACAGAAGTCCGAGCTTAGAGGGGCAGTCTCCCCGTGGCCATTTATTCTCACTGGAGAAACTCGTTCCACACGGGTGCCTTCACCAGAGATCTCTTCTGTGGTGTTAAAGATCACTGGTCAACTGCCGGACATCTTCCTTTCTTCCTGTTCCTTTGGGACAGATGGCTAGGGCAGTCCCACTCAACTCTGCCTTGGACACGCAACTGGACGATCTTGTTGTCTCGGGTGTTTGGTAACAAGAAGAAATGAAGCCTTTCTAGTGCTGGTAGCATTCCAAGAATGTTTAAGGAGGCACTCTGTAGTGTTGATGAGCGACACCATCACCATAGTTGCGTACATCAAGCCAGGGGGCACTCTCGCATCTTTGATGTGAGCTGTCAAAGTACAGTAGATGCATGTCTGTGTGACGTTCCACGCTGTAGAGTTGTCAGCCAGATCCATTCTGGGCAAGCGGGCACTACCAGACATATTGTCGCCAGGAGCCTGTTGTAGGGTCAGAATGGTCCCTACATCATTGCATTGCAAAGGCTTCTTACCCTGTGAGGTTAACTTTTGCTCCCCTGTTCCAGACCCATGGGAAGATTTTGAAGACACCCTCCAATACCTATGGGATCACCTGGACATTTATGCCTTTACTCTATTCAGCCTGATCTACTCGCTGGTCAATCGAGTGTCGATTACGCCAGGACTTAGGGTGACCCTGGTGGCTCCAAGATGGCCCCATGCTGAGTGGTATCCTGATCTGTTAGCACTATTGTCAAGGTCCCAAGAGAATTATCCCAGTAGTCCATAGTCCTGTGCCATCCGCACCTTCTTAGGTACCACTAATCCCTGAAGTTGTCTTAACTTCACGGTTAGAGGCTATCCAGCATCTCCTCTAAGCAAAGGATTTTTCTAAAGTCCCTGGGCAATAGATGATTTGGTACCTGGGATGGTTTTCTGCAGCTGTTTACCACGGGAAGTAGCCCATCTTCTGTGATTGGTGTCTCGGAAGGGATACTGTACTTCTCCAGTCGGAGCAACAATAGCATAGATCACAAATTTCCTAGTCTGTGTTTGCCGAGAGAAGTTCCTCTCAGTTGTGGCTGTCTTCTGACTGAAGGACATAGACCTCTCCTCCTCGTGAGAGCTATCCATGCTCATCGGGAGCCTCAAGCAGTCTTGCCCACTCAGGGACCTCGGGCCCCCAGAGTCTGATGTGACCCTCATTCTCAAGGCTCTTATGTGTACCCTGCATGAGCCTGCGAGGAGGTCATCATACATTGATCTCTTTCTCAGGACTATCTTTTTGCTTGCTTTAGCATTGGTAAAGAGTGTGAGTTACACGGTCTCTCTTATCTAGTCACCCGTGCAGAGTGGTGGAAGAAAGTTTCCATTAGTTTTGTGCCTTACTTTGTAACCAAGCCCCAGAACCCATTAGCCCACATTCCCTGCCTTCCCATCTGACACCCCAAGACACTTATACTTTTCCAAAGACCCCAGAGTTGCCTCTGACCATTGCACAAGCCAAGAAACACCTTGAAAAAAGGCCATGGCAGACAATTTCACGGCCACAAACTCAAAAGGCTGAGAAGGATGTAACCCCCTCCATCCCCTCACAGAAGTGTCGGGTGGTGATCAAGAGGAGATGCTTCGTTGGACTGTTAAGAGCTCTCCGATTCTATCTGAAGAGGACCTGGTTCCTCAGGCCTAAGGGCCAGTGAGTCTTCGTTAGCACTGGCAGGACCAAGAAAGATGTCAAAGAACACAATCTCTTATTGGTTTCATGAAGCGATACAGTGAACGCCTCGACCGCTGAGAGTCTAAGTACCAGCTAGGACCAGAGCTCGCAGTCAGGTGTATAGGGCCTACTTAGCATTTAAGTTGAACTTATCAGTCGGCCAGTTGTTGAAGGCTGTGATTTGGAAGTGGCAAATAATCTTCATAGCCTTTTACCTATGGGAGTAGACCCACATGTCCCTTGACACCTTTGTTCTTGTTCCTGTGGTGGCTGCTCAAAAAGTACTAGCCCAGCTCCCACATGGGTACAGGTAGCATCTTGTCTATGGTAAGTAGTAGATGTAAGTCTGGAATGAATAATGAAATGACTGGCTCATCTACATTTTTGAGGGACAAAGCAATCAAAATGTTATACTATATGCTGGATCCTACTATTATTATTATGATTATCATTATTTATTATTTATTATTTATTATTATTATTATTATTATTATTATTATTATTTCTTGCTAAGCTACAGCCCTAGTTGAAAAAAACAGGGTGCTATAAGCCCTAGAGCTCCAACTGGGAAAATAGTGAGGAAAGGAAATGAAAAGCTACAAGAGAAGCTTATGAACAATAATAAGATGTAAATAAATCTTTCTTATATAAACTAAAAACTTCAAAATAACAAATAGAAATAAGATAGAATAATGGGCCCAGGTGTACCCTCATGCAAGAGAACTCTAACCCAAGACAGTGGAAGACCATGGTACAGAGGCTATGGCACTACCTAAGACTAGAGAACAATAGTTTGATTTTGGAGTGTTCTTCTAGAAGAGTTGCTTTCCATAGCTAAAGTCTCTTCTACCCTTACCAAAAAGGAAATAGCCTCTGAGCAATTACATTGCAGTAGTTAACTTCTTGAGAGGAGGAGCATTGTTTGGTAATTTCAGTGTTGTCAAGTGTACAAGGGAAGAGGAGAATGTGTAAAGAATAGGCCAAATGAATAGGCCAAACTATTCCATGTATGTGTTGGCAAAGATGAAATGAGCCGTAACCAGAGAGAGGGATCGAATATAGTAATGTCTGGCCAGCTAAAGGTCCCAATAACACTGTAGTGGTAGTATCTCAATGGGTGGCTGGCAAGTTACTTCAGAGTTCTTTAATTCTAAATAAGTATCTCCCTCATCCTCCCTAATGAGAAGGTGGATGGTGAAATTTATAACCCATTGATCATCATACACCAGGTATATTATACCAAACTGATTTCCACTTTCTTGGAAAGGTTTACTTCAGTTGACCATGTACAATCTATCTTGGCCAGGCCAGGCCCTATTAGTCTTCTCATCCCCGTTAGAAACAGATAGAAGGTTGCTAAAGTCATCCCCTTTGCTCTCGTATGGGACCAGCCAGACTTGACATTTCTAGGGAAGAAAAAGAACCAATCAGTTCAGTTCTATGGGGACTTCCTACCCACTAAGCAGTGAGTTTTCCTATTTAAAGTACAGAGGATTCTATATGCACGGGACCAAATAACAAATTTTAAAAGTAATTTGTATTTTTGCTTGCTATACAAAGCAGAGGTCCTTTACGTTAAAATTTCCTCCTCAGCCACCCCTCGTGGACCTGAGCTGAGAAGTCTTAAGTAAGGCTCTTCCAACAGGACGGTGTGGCAGGGCTTCTTGCCCATTTGCACCATCTATCTATAATTAACTCATTAACGAAATTAATGGCCAATCCAGCTTCCACTGAATTCATGTCTCCATTTAAAGGACTCTTGTTTATATAGCCAGGAAAATAGAAATTACTTTTTTTTGAATTTTTATTTTTTTGTTTACTGTATCTAAAAGATTCATTATATTGATACTGGCATTATTATTTATTTGTCAAAATTTTTAGAACTTAAAACCAATTGTAATAGCTTGGTGGGATTGTTACCAACTCCCAGTTTGTGGGGCCAAAGTTCATCTGCATAGGTGGATAATTGGCAGATTTTTCAGGCAATGTGATTTATGAAGAAATCTAATTTGTTTTAGATGAAATATATTGCTGATGACTTATTGAGAGGAGGAATAACTGGTAGATTAAAGGAGTGAAATGTGAATGAACAGAACTTATTTTCTTTTGCTTTGGAACATTTAGCAACAGAGTAATGATTGCCCCTCCCTCATATAATCCTGAATGACCTTTTAACCTTTCAATTAAAGACTTTTCCTATTTTATTAAGATGAGTTTTTTCAATTCTATGAGGGAAATTGGTTTGCTATTGGATCGGGTAAAGGATTAGTTTAGAAGCAAGAAAGTTCATCTGCTAAGCCTAATTTAATGTTAAAGTTGATTTTACCTACCCACTTTGCATGCATGGTTGTAGCACCTATGATTTATGCTTAGAAGTAAGGCCATTATAAATGGATTGGATCCTTGTTAAAGGGGAATTTAATTTTTTGCTAGGTTCAGTGTTTCAAGAAGGTAATAAGCCCTATCTAGAGGGCCTATACAAGATTCTGTCTTGAAGTAATTTCTGTAAGTTGACAAGGATGTGATGTAGGAATATGTATCATTTACATATTCCAATACATACGGTACTGTTCTGATAATTATGCTATTGCTTTTGATTGAAAATCTATAAAAGAAATTTATGTTGTTTGAGATGGGGATTTTGTTTTCCTCCTTGCCTAGAATAGAAAGTTAAGGGAGCTGCTTCTTTCCCACCGTTATCACAATGCCTTCTATCAAAGGCATCCTCTTCCATCAAACTGTACCAAGCTGGTCAAGTTGCCCTGAGGCCACAAGACTTGCCAGAAACCAAAGGGTCTTTTGCAATTTGGGAACTACCAACTGCCTAGTTTGCAAGATCAAATCTTTTGTTTCCCCATCCTCCTCCCATCTTTTATTGCCATCTAATTCTCTCCCTCCCTCTCAATATTCCCCCTCCTAACAGATTTCTCCCAAGCCCTCCTCACTCGCTCCCCACCAACCATCCTCGTGCCATTCTTCATATTTCATCATTTTCCAATCTTTCAACCTGTGATATTCCCATAAGCCACCTCAGCTCTCTCATCTCTGTTATCTCAAGCTTTGCTTCCTATTTTCCTCTTGGAACCCAAGTTTCCAATTCATACAGAATGTAAGCTACAGTTGGCACACTATTTGTAGTTCTTTCACCTAAAGTGGGCGACTAGAAAACCCATGATGGCTATCGGTCTCCATGGACCTTGCCAAAGTCTCTTTTGTCTGATGGTTGTTGGTTTGGATGGTAAGCATTTAGTTGCACCAACATTAAGAAGTTTTATACTCACCATGACCAGTAATGTTTTATGAATTTCTTAGTAAATTCATGATGTTTTTATATAGGTAATCGGAAACATTGCTATATCTTATTGAGGTTTTTTGATAAAAATTTTTTAAAAAGGTTGTTGAATTTGTCATTACGTTAGCCAATGATATTTGAAGGAGAACAGGACCCATCTAGGATGAAGGTTTTCCTTTATGGGTAGTTGGACATTGATTTATATAATGGATAATTACGTCACCAAAAATGGATCATCTATAGTTGCTAAGGTACACAAGCATTGTGCACCCTTGCACTTGTGGATGTACTGTACTGAATTTCTACGTCAGTAATTTTATGACAGCACATCCTATACAGTGGCCCTGATGTGTGCAGTTTCTCTTTTAGAAACTGACCTAGCATCATTGCACCTTGTGCTGTGCACTCGGGCATAATTTAAAGGTTTCTGCAGCATCCTTCAGTCTCTAGCTGCATTTAATTTATATCCCTCTATTTTATCTGTTATTAATTCCTTTCTTCCTTCTTCCTGTTCAACCTCTGCTAACTCATACTTCATTGTACAACTGCTTGGTTTTTTCCCTAGCTGCACTTGGACATTTAATGGTATCACAGACAAATGGGCTAGGCTATATAGCCCAAATTCATAAATCCTATCCATCTGGCTTTGCGAAGAGTGTATCATTAATGAACAGAGGTCAAACAATCTGAATTGAAATATACTCCATACTTTAATGTGTCCCTTTGATTACTATATACTGGGAAAGTTATTCCAAGCTATTAATTGTTGCATGGAATAGAAACTTTTACTATTGCTATCATTGGAGTTGATAATATAGAAAACTTAAATATTTCTGAACGAGCAGTTCAACTTAATAAATTTAGTCATCTTGCACTGTTATTGAAACTGAATGCCGAACATTATATTATATAGAGTTCTTGTCCCGTCTGGTTATTTTACTGTCTTTTAATCTTTGTTAGCCTGACTACTTTAAGATTAACTTCCTCAAATGTTTTCAATCTTTTACTAACCCATTCAAGTTTTGGCTCGCTTGATTCCTCCCTCAAAAATTTTTCTAGGGGGAGCTTCATAAGGCTCGTGAAAGGTAAACCCCACCCAACATTATTGTAGATTTTGTTAGGTCCACCAACGAACCATTTTTGGATAATGATAATGTATACTCATAATGATTTGACTTAGGCCCATGTACATATGCCTGGGGTGCCTTTCTTTTTTTTGTTGCCTTGAGATGCGCTAGGTCCCTCCTCATATAAGAACAAATTCTCTGGCCCAGCCCTAGAAGTTTAGAAAAGTGACTTGGTTGTGAGGGGCAACCTTTCTGTAGCAATACTGTATCTGTATTTGTATATTTTCATTAATGAAATATGTATAGGAATGTATTTTCTGTCATATTTCTGTGAATTCTTTAAATGGGTGGTTTGATTTTGAATGATTATATATAAAACTAAGAGACTGAAGCTTTTTTGAGTGCTTGCAGATGACACTGAATTGTTTATAACCTGTTTCATGACACTCAAAATCTATTTTTCTTCCTCTTTATGCAAGTAATTCCTCTTTACTTTTTCAATACTATATAACATTTCTTTTTTGCTTGCCATATAAACTTCATACATACACATGCATCAAACACTGGTAAATATACTTAGTCATTCAAAAAACTTAGTTTATTTATAAGGATCACTTTATTCTCTTTGGATCCTAGCAAATGTATCGCCTAATATTATATGAAATCATAATGCTGTAAGAATAATAAAATATGCATGGTTGTGATTGTGTGAAAGTTCTTTTGAGTGGCTCTATGGTGTTTTAGGTACTGTATATGTAAACAGGAAAGTTACCACAAAAAGCATCAAAATATTCTAATACCTTTGTTTCAACTGCATGTATCTTGTACTTTGTAGAAACCTTTGGTGATGGAAACACTTCAGCACCTTAGAATCTCACTCTCAACAAATAAAACCCTTCAAGTTTAAATATGATCAATTTTTGTAGATTCACTCATCCTTGCTTTTGTATCACATTTCAGGAATCCAAACTTGGCTGGCTAACATTTTTTTAAGTGTGTGATACAGCTGGCTTTTAAACTACAAATTTAATAGGTGTTGGAAAATATATTACCTTGATATATAGTATTTATTGTTATCACTCTCAAATGTGGTATGGCTTTTAAGATAATTTTTGGTATTCTTAACATCAGAAGCATAATTCCTTTCCAAGTTCTGGCAATTTGTTAAAATGAAAAATTAGATTACTGAATATCACAGAAGCACTGTAACTGCATTTGAAACTGTTTAATCATCAACTACCTGTTAACATTTTTAAAATTTTCAAGTTTCCCCATTTTCTTTCTCATCCATATAAACATGCTCGTATTAAAGGAATGGAACATTATAGCAGTAGTGATAAGAAGCTAACACACCAGTGTCTTTGTCCTTTTCTGTTCCTTAGTCAATGTGGTTTAGGTCAGGTTTGTTTACCCATTAGCACGCATTAAGATCTCTTCGCTCTATTAATCTAGTGTTAATAGAGCAACTTTTAGTAAAGGTTCTGAAATTTTACTGTACAGCACAGATTTGATAGCCTCTCACAGATCCTCATATTCCCAAGAAATTAGATCCAAATCTAATAAGACTTTAAAGTGAAGTTATATGATAATAGGAGTATAGATAATTCCCTTAATATTTGTAGAAATCTTTCCTTAAAAAGAGTTTTCGGTAAACATCATTGTAAAAAGATTCCAGGTTTACTTATATAGACTGCTAGACTCTAGGCCCCATAGTAGCTGCAGGTCGGTGGTCCAATTAGTTTCAAGTTCAGTTAATTCGTAACTCTTAGCTACGAGCATTGGTTGTAATTTAATATTAGATTTGGTCTCAAATTAAAGTATCATTTAAATCAAGAACTATCATTTGGAGACAATCTACAGTCCAGTATTTACTTCTTTAGTAAACAATCTGGCTTGTTGGAAGTACAGTACTCTAGATCTTTATAGTAAATCTTATGATATATTGCTTTTAATTAAATTTATCCTATCTCTTTCCTTCATGGGTGTCCCACTTCTAGGTGTGTGTGGGAGTCAGCAATATGAACATAAGGGGAGGTTCATAAGAATAGAGGATTTTGATGATAAAATTTATTATGTACTCTCTTGATGTTCATATACATACCCACCTTTCTCCCCACTTACTGCTAGAATGTTCCGCTCCAACTAAGGTCATGTTTATTGAAAGGAAAGAAAATGAGAGAATTTAAGATAAAAAGTAAGGGTACCAGTAAATGTTGATTAAACAGATTTTGGAGTAGTACTATGAACCTTGGGTAACATAGAAATAGGAGATTTTATTATTAAAATTCCATTTTTCATGAACATATGTTGAGACTTGGATAGACAAATGGTATTCAGTATTTTACATCTATTCAAATTCTTAGTGTCTTCTTTTTAGGACTAGATATCTTTTTCAGTAATAGGAAATAATGGTATAGGGCTTTCTTTGTCTTTCCGAAGAAAGTCATTTGAAATTAGGAGTTCTATTATCTTTTTGAAAGAGGCTTGTTTTGTTATTATTACAGCATTTTAGTCATAGTTAGGTATCATAAATGTTTGTTTTTGTTAATTTTATCACTACTACTACTACTACTACTAGTTTTACTACTATGGGATAACATCAAAGTTTTCATTATGAAGCCTCAAAATTCAGCTCCTCAATTGTTATTTTACTTAACCCCTTTAAGTCTTTTTCCTTCCTCATATTCAAGAAGACATTCTCAAGACTATCCCTGCGAAAGTTATTTAATGACTTTTAATTTTATTAAACGTATCATTTTGGAATGTAGTATAGTACTTAATTGCAGTAACCAAAGGGTATCCATTCTGCATGTATGAAACACGTGTGGTACAACTTAGTTCATTAGTTAGAGATCAGATATAGAAAAATGTCTCAATTCATGACTATTGACATATTTGCATTTACATGGACTTTGTTTCACCGATAAATATTCTGGGTTAGAGTTTTCTTAAACATAACAGTTCATGTACCTAAAAAGATAGGCTTTATTATTCTTGGGAAACCTCTTTCTTTTATTACCATCAGAGGCCAGTTTATTAAAAATGTCTTAATTCATTTAAAAGATGCAGTATTCTTTGTAATCATAGTGGAATGGGTAAGGCCTCAGTGAGTGCTCTTAATTTGTTAGTCGTCAATAAGTAGGCTGGAGTAGATTGCATTTGAGGAGGATTCAATGAAATAGGCCCTTGGAATTTGTTTTCTGTTATCTTTTCTTGACTCGGTGGTATAATTTGACCTAAGGCATAGGAAATAGTGTTTACTTCCCATTAGTCTATTTGTATTTGTGACAAAAATATGTTAACGTATAATGTACTGGGATTTTTCAGTGCCTGCAAAATTTTTTTTGTCGTTGAGAAATATGCAGCAGCTGTCTTATTAGCCATGAGAATAGTTACTTTATTCTAGAATTTGCTTAAAAGATGATAATGTCACTGGTTTGGTCCCCTCGGTGGTCCAGTAGGATATAAATTTTAGAGGTTCTTTAAGATGTGTTAAGGACAAAGGACAAAAGTCTTGTAGCCTGATGTTAATATACCTAAGCAATGCTTATCCTATAACATAAGCCCCCTTGTTTTGCTAATTTGACATCATAGATTCTTCTCAAAGCTTTTTTTTTTTTTTTTCTTTATGGGGTTAGACGTGAAATTATTTCTATCTACAGCACTTTGTCTGCTGACCTTCTTAACTGCGCATCTTTTTTTATCCATGATTTTCTTATTTCTATGGGTTGCATTATCTTTTTAGTAGAGTTGTGGAGGTACAGTATGTTTAACCTTGAAGTTATTATCCATCAAAAAAGTAACTACTAGTCTTTAATGATAAGTGGCTGTAAATTCTACGTGCTAATTGGCATTCTTATCTTTACCACTAAAGAATTTCTTAGAAGTTTATTAACATACCAGTGGAATTCTGGTAGTTTAGTTGCTATGAATATACTTTAATGGTTATCTTTTAGCTATTTCACATCCATCATAGTTTGATAAGGATATCTTTGAGATAGAAAATAGGAAAATATGGTATGTTCTGATAGCTCTCTAACATCAGAACAAATTTGATGCTAGGTTGGTTATAATTTTTGTTTAATAAGATAGGTATTGATAGGTATGTGATCATTTCAAATAATCTAGAGTTAAAAGTCTTGGGCAGTATTCTTAATAAATTTCATTCATTAATTTAAGCTTTGAGTGATCAGCTTTACTGTTCATTGTATTTCCTATATTGGGTTAGTCACTTTGAGATTTTTCTCCATTTTCATTTGCTCTTTGCATTTTCTGTCTCATTGCCAATCTGTGTCAGATCCTCCTCCATAAATTTTCTCCATTTTTGGAGGAAGGGGTGGCCTTTCCACTGGCATTATTTTACCACTTCTTGTAACTACACACATTTTGATTGACCATTTTTCTTTTTCTTGGCGTGTCGGTCAACTCTTTATTTTCCAGCCATTAAACTCATCATGTACCTGGTACTTCATGCGTGGCATGATCTCATTGCAACTCTTTCACATATTTGAATATTTTAGTCACTGTTTTAAAATGTCTTCGCTTTTCTTTTGAAAGATTTTCATACAGCAGTTAATGATTTGTGAAGGCTAATTTTTTCATTGTTAATTGATTTTTGGAACTGTACACTGCAGAGTATTTCTATTTACCTTGAATGTCATGTTTTCAATTAATTGCATGTATCGAGGAATGTAAACTCTTGTTAAAACAGCTATGTCCCCAAGCATATGTGTCAGACTGATATCACTTGCAGCAAGTACATCGGGAGAGTGAATATTGATTTAAAGCCCATTTTTTGTGTGAGTGTGTTGGTAGTGAATAGTAGACACCATTGAGCAAATAGATGAATTACTGATAATCTTTCTAAACTAGGCTTAGATTAAATAGTTTACATTTTGAAAAGTTGTTTTCATAATTTTAGGATTTGCGTAGGAAGAAAATTAGAAAAATTACACATTTTACAGCTTAACAATAAATAATGTTGTGCTAATTGAACATTAGTTTCAGCATTGCTTATTTAGGACTGTTAGTACGACTTCTATGAAGGATGTTTTAAAGCATTTTATTTGTGTAAATATACATTATAACACGTTTGAATAATTTTCTCTTGATCATTGAACCCTTATGGATTTTACCACATAAGCTTAGAGATGCTAGCATTACTCATTTGCATAGTCATTAATAAAGATTCTTTGAGAACATTGCTTTAAAGGCAAGTTTTTTAATCATAAGCGAAGTTGAGAAAAAGTAAAGGTGGTTTCATGGAGAGAGGTTTAGTTATTTATATTATATTGATAGTTGACAGCTGATTGATTATTAACTCGCAAGGAGTTGTAGTTTTGTAAACTTATTTTTCAAAGTTGTCATTAATCTGGTACAGTACTAGATTTTCTTTCAATATGCAATACCTATTATAGTACTAATTATATACTAAATTGCCATTTACCCGTATATGGGTACAGTACATGTAAATAGTTTTCCTTTGGCTTTAATGTATGTTTAGGTGCAATACTCAAGTACTTGAATACCAATTTGTTGCCATGTATTTTTAGTAGAGTGAAGAGGTCTCTTTAGTTATATTCAATAGAACTTATAAGTATCCGGCTTCAACTAATTATGTTTTTAGCCCATAAAACTGATGATCCATTTCCTTTAAACAATATACATAAATTTATGTAATGATGTATATCATCATCATGTAAAGTATTCAAAATGTACTACATTAACAATGATTTAATTTTCCCTTAGCTCTGCTATATCATGTCGGGCTATAGATTGATTGATCAAGAAATGGAATTTCATTAGTTTAATGAAGTTGTACAAATTTGCCAGCTCTTTTCACACTAAATTCTAACCACTTTAATATGTCCTACCATACCATTGAGGAGTGTATGATAAATGCCAAGCCATTTAAATGTAGCATTTAGTTTGATAAAAAGGGCTGTACTTCTGGGAATAGGCTTATTTGGGTTCAATTTATAGTTTAGCTAATCTGCACACTGCCCCCTCCTTGCCTGCTGCCTATGCTGGCCATGCTGTTCCTGCTCCTGCTGAATCTGCGCTGCTGCTGGTGTCCCTCAGGAGCCACTCTACTGAAAACCTGGGCCATCATCTTTCATGGTACCAGAATAAATCCAGACAAGTGGCAGGCACGAGGGGGCCGTAGAGATCGTGGTGATGGTGGTGGGGGGATAGCTGGAGGACGGGGAATTGGGCCTGTGGCCTCCTACCCACGTAAATACCCAACCCCTCTTCCAACCCCAAGGCCCAGATCGTCTACAACTACCACCTCTACTTCTAGACCAAACTTACATCCTTATCAGCCCAAAAATGATTTATTCCCAGTTCCCCCTCACTACTACTCACCCCCTACTCCTATTCGTCCGCCAAAGCCCAATCACCGCGACAGCTCCTATCACAAGGGTAATTTGAATAGCTTAATAGCACCAGCACCCCAGTAGTAGCTGCAACTAATTTTGCATGGTAGAAGTATTCTTGTCTGCTCAATGTCTGTTGCCATCATTGAAAGCTGCTCTTGTTAACAAAGTAACATCCATTATAATCAGCATGATTTAAGTCTTGGTATCAGTGTAAGGTAGGTCCCTGGAAAATTTTCCAGTGAACTACATATTTGATTTAACAGTAGAACAGATTTGAGGGTTTGTCTTATTTACCCCCCCCCCCCCCTCGTTTCCCTTAGTGTTAACTTTTGAAAAGTTTGTGAAATGTGTAAATTTTCTCATTGATTCTAAAATATATAAATATGTCACAGTATTATAGATTTTGTTGTAGAATTGACTTCTGTACTCTTGGTGTTTTGACATGTGAAGTGTCTTTTTTTTTTATATATGTTATGAATAAAGAGAAACTTTTAGTTTTGTGCATGTTAGATTATGTTAGAATCTACATATGTTGAAATTTATCTTTAGGATCTTAGCTTTACATATTGTTGTGTAACACTGTATCTGTCTTTAGTTTGATATATTTTGGGTTGTTAAATGTTTGTGCATGCCATGTCAGATTACGTAAGGTTATTCATAAATTAGTTTTATGATACTGTATTGAAGTTTTATATGGAGAATCTGTTGTCTTTGTCTTAGTCTCTACAGTGTTGAGCTTGAGTATCATTTTGATGGTAAATGTTATGCTTGTCTGTGTGTGTTTCAAGGCATTCATAAAATACTAATTAAATAAACTGGTATGGTACTTGAAATCTGTATATGGTGTGGGAAAGTATTACAGGTAATATATAATTCCCTGGCTCAATGTTGAACCTTATTTCTTTGTAAGATTAACTTGAAAACAGAATTTTAATTATAAGTTTATTTTTCAGCTGCTGAATGTGTCACTGCCTTTTGTTTTGGGACATTTCTGTCCTCTCTCTTTCCTAACCTACTCTTTAAATTATGGATGGGATCTCTATCATTTTTTGTAATTTTTCTTTTTGTCTTTGTGGGTATTTGACGGGGTCCATGCAAGGAGAAAACTCATATTTTACTTGTGCGTCTTCTCTGTAGGGGTTTAACAGATTCATTGTGCTTCACATGACAAACTGTAAACCAAATTGAAGATTATTGCAGTATCTTTTGAGACAGCAACTGCATCGCTTTTTGTGCCTTTTATTTTATACATTCCCTTTGGTGTCTTTCCACCCAGATATCCAACTTCTTTTGTTTTGGCTTATTTTGATATCCACTATTATATGAAGGTAAATCCTTTGGTAAATCCAATGGGATGTGATAGTTAAACTATTATTTAATGTTGGTAATGATGGTAATAATGATAGTTAAATACTGTAGAAGTAATAGTAACGTGAAAATCTTATAATTTTTAGTAGTTGATGAAAGTAAATGCCTAAAATCAAACTTCTTGCCGCTCTCTCTCTGCTAGTGATGAGTGTTTGGAGAGGCCTATAGGTCTACTTATAAAAGTCTTTCGTAGTTATTTCCTGGTTCTTCTTAACCCTGACTGGGGTGGATAGGGGCTTGGTATGTGTGCTAGAGTTCTGTTTAGCACATCATTATGCAGTCCAGTAATCTGCCCCTAGCCTTTGCTACTCATTGATAATATTTAAACATCTTCAAACAGGAATATGAAATATTATTATAACTGTCACCTCATGGTTTCAGTTGAACTGAACCGGTGCTTACCTCTTAAGAGAGAATGTAATTGAGAGACATATGGTAAGTCTTGCAAAGCAGAATACTGTAGTCACTTCTCTATATTCTTCAAGAAATAGTATAGGGTCATGAATCTGTCCCGATGCTTTACTGTCTTCTGGAAAAGGCTGTAGTATAAGTGCTCTAGAGGGCTATGCAACAGTGCTTTAACTCTTTTTGAGTCTTATTGGTCTGTGTGTATTTTACTGTACTGTACAATACATGAAATTTTTTTCATTTTTCTACAATTTCTCTTCACATACAGGTACTGTTTTGTTGAAACTTGCTTGAAAGGTTTTAGATATTTGCTAGTTTCATGGGAATATTTGTTCATGTTTACAAATATCCATAAAATATATTAAAATGCATTATGTACCCATGGAACAGACTGCAGTTGATAAACTTCTTATTTAGACTTGACATGCATCCCAAGATAGCCTCACTAACAACTGGCTCTAATGCAAATTGGCAGATGAAGTACTGTAGCTGTGTCTGAGTTGTGGGACAGTGCGTAACATCCCCAAAGTCAGGACATAATATTTTGGCCCACTTGTATTTTATGGGTATACTAATGATGATATTTGTGTATACAGTACTCAGAGTATACAGAGTAAGTGTATTGCAAGATTTATGAAATTTCAGTAGTTTCTGAATTTTGTAGTACATCTAAGTTTTTATCCATCAAAACACAGCATCCTCTAACTTTTTATTATTATTCTTGGGCAGCCTTGCTCATCTTGACTTTGTGTGAAGGAAACTGGCTTTAAATAGAGTTCTATACCGGTCTCCTACATGAAGTCACCTTCTGTATACTGTATTCCATTGCCTGTGACCAGAATTAATTTCAGGATTAAAATCTTAACATATTTGTAAAGTTCAAATATGTAACAGATTGAGAGGGAAATATCAGGCTATTGTTATTCATCAGCCAGTATATCATTTGCGTATAGTTAAAAATTTTCCAGATATCTTTAGATTGAATATCAACACTACTTTGTTCAAAGAGTGATGGGAATCCACGACTTTTGGTAGAGATGCTCGGCTTTCTTAATGCTGCTTTAATCTCTATCTTGCGTAGCCTATAATATTGATACAAAATTAGAAGAAAACTTTAATCGATATATATTTCCATACATTTATTCAAGCACCTCATTGCATGGTCTCTCATACATGCATGTTTTTTATTTATTCACTTAAACTTTACATTCCAGTTTTGTGAATACAGTACTATATATGGGACATTATGTGCTTCGATAAGTGTTTGAGTTCAGATCCTGTTTTGTCTGTAAAATTATGATATTGAATATCTATCATCAGGCCCAGCCCGAGAGTTTTTGATGCCCTAAGCAAAGCTGAAAAATTATGCCCCTTGGGCCCTTTCCTTGAAAGTTCACCCAGGGCCAGTGGCTCGGTGATGATATTTTTTGGTTCATATTTGTATCAGTTATATTTGAGGGTAACAAAAAGAGCCATTTTATAGCAATATACTATGTATTGTAATACATTAACCATCTAATACTAAATTTAGAATAAAGAAAATTGTGCAACACATTGTTGGAAATGAAATTATGTAGGCTACAATAAAAAAAACTATTGGTTTCCATGACACTTCAACAAAAATTAAAATTCCATTTTCCTAGCTTTTAGACTGGCAAATTTTTCCACTAATTTAGCAAGATCCAAGTTAGAAGCTTCCTCATTCTCTATTGATATAGTGGCTAAAGCAACAAGCCTTTGCTGCAGCATTGTTGAGCGCAAGTAAGTTTTAATGAGCTTCAGATTAGAGAAGCTGCATTCTCCACTTCCAATGGATACTGACAAAGTTAATAATATTCTGAGGGCAATCACAGCGTTTGGTACACTATCTTGCACTTTTTTTTTTTTTTTTAAGTTTGAATTCCTTCAGCAACAGATTGGAAGAAAATAACTTTAAAGGCAACTAACTCAAAAACTATCAATTTATCCAAAACAAATATTGATACTGTATTCGGATTCTACAGACAAAAATAAATAGAAAAAATCTATTAAAATTACTTACAGTGCTATACAGTACACCAAACGGAAAAGACCCTTCCTTTTCCTTTGAGGGTTAAACACACTAGGCCTAGATCACCATCACAACCATATATATTCATGTTAATAGTATTATACATAATTAGTCACTTTTTATTATGTTTTTCCAAGTAGTTCAAATTATATGTAGCTTAGCCTAATATCGAGTTTTCACATATCGATGTTTCCAGAGATTTTTATGGTCGGTTTCCAACCTCACATTCCAACCTCAATTTGAATCTCCCCTCTACCTTTGGTTTCACTCTATAACATATCAATATGGGTAAGTATTGTAATGAAACATAACACAATACAATAACGCTCTATTCACTGACGTGGAACACTATATAGACCGTGGGCCCACCATAGGACCCCCCTCCCCCCCCCTAGGGATTTTTGTAGACCCAGTTTTCTCTATTCTTTAGAGACCATAGAATCAGAATCTGCTTGTTTGCACTTTAGCTGTTGGTGATTTTGGCCGTAATGGCGGCCATTTTGAATTTGACTTTGTCCGCATATGGAAAAAATATTAGCAATGACTTTTTTCTGTTTATGTCTTTGTAATATATGTTTTTATAGGTTTTCTGGGACGAGGGATTCATTTTTGATAGTTGTAAAGTATTATCATCAGTATTTCTCAAGCTTTTGGTAATATTGAAATTGACGATCACACGGAAAAAGGTGATAAGCACATAGTATATACGAGGTACAGCAAATATGATATGATATGTAAACATGTTTTCTTGAGTTTTTTCTATGGAATGTTTATGACACGCCATGCAAGAGCTGAGTATGTTGAAGCTACAAAGCAGATGGCTGAAATGTTTCATTTTCCCACAATGATCTCAAAAAGTCTGAAATTATCCACAGTGAGGAACGAGTAAGGAAAGCCATGGATGCATTTCAAAATTTCATAGATCCTTTTAGTGTAGAAGACAAACACTTATTGTATTGTCTTTCCTCGGGTTTACCTGCTCCAAAAGACGTTGAATCAGATCTGTTAAAAGCTGAGAAATATGGTAAAAATTCCTTTGATGACTTCATTCAGGAGAGGCTGATTAATAAAACCAAGAGCTTTAATGATCCAATTAAAAAGCAGAATCTCAAAACGTTTGCCTCTATTGCTAAATCAGTAAAAATTACATCAACAACAACAAAACAAGTAAAACAAATGAAAGCAGAAAGAAATGTACTAGGACAAGTCACAGTATTAGCCACAAAATACAACTTAAACATGGAAAAAGTTTTGAGTCATCCACTTGGACCAGTACCTTGGTCATTAGCAACTGCTGATGGCGCACTTGTGAAAACCAACAAAGCAAAACTCCTTCATGCTCTAGAAACAGAACAAACCCTTGCAAGAAGACCAGAAATAGATTGCATGAACTGCATCATTGATGGGAATGCAATATTACAAGCGCAAGTAGCATTACCAACATCATTTGGTGAACTAGCTGAAAAAGTATTTGATCAACTCCCTAAAGTCAGTCGGGTTGATTTTGTCACAGACACATACCTGACTCATTCTATTAAAAATCCAGAAAGGAAACGAAGAGGAGCATCAGCTACATTCTTGCTTAAAGGTAGCTTAACAAAAATTCCCAGAAATTGGAAGAGTTTCTTAACCGATACAAAGAACAAAGAGCAATTGATCCAGTTCTTACTGGGAGAGTGGAAACAAGATAAATGTGCAAATAAGCTTAAAAACAGAGTTATTTATTTTGTGAATGGTCGTAACTGCACAGCTATCACAAGTACTGATGGACTGCAAACAGAAACATATGAGGTTGAGGCCCTGCAGTCATCCCAAGAGGAAGCTGATAGTAGAATTATTTTACATCTTCGTCATATGGCTTCTCAAGTATCTGAAGATTTCACCATTGTTATAAGATCACCAGATACAGATGTTTTCATCTTGTTGTTGAAATTTGCTCAAGTCTTAAAACAAACCATTTTGTTCGATACAGGAGTAGGAGACAAAAGACGCCTCATAGATGTACATAAAGTTGTAGATAAAACTGGTCAGGAGTTATGTGAAGTCTTGCCTTCCCTTCATGCTTATTCTGGTTGTGATAGTGTGAGTGCATTTGTTCGGAAGGGTAAATTATTACCATGGAAATTACTACAGAAGAACCCAGAGTTTATTTCCACTTTCAAAAATCTTGGATCTAGTTCTGCTGTGGATGAAAATACGTATATCCAGCTAGAAAAATTTACTTGTCTACTCTACAATCAGTCATCAACTCAGTCATCTATTGACAAAGTACGTTACAATCTTTTTCTTCAAAGATACGTCCCCAAATCAGCCATAATTTCAGATTGTGATGGGATAGATATGAGTTTGCTGCCTCCATGCCGTATGTCACTCAGAGAACATATAAAGAGGGCAAACTATCAAGCACTCATATGGAACAGAGCAGATCAAGCTGAGCCAGATATACCTTCGCCAGACGGACATGGGTGGTGTCTCAGTGAACGAAACTTAGAATTTGTATGGTGTAGTGGATCACCGATGCCACAAGAATTGATTGATATTCTAGATGAGCACGTAGGAGGAGGAGGAGGAGTTTGAGGAGTCTTATGAAGATGAGCCAGAAGAAATTAACAATATCACAGACTTAATGTATGAGTATGATGATTAAAGATGCAATATTTATCATGAATCCATTCTCGTTATCTATTATGATTACAAATTACTCGGTAATATAGGAAAATATTCTGTACATATCTATTTAGCTATATCGATTAGTTCTATTCTTATAAAGGGTACTTTATCTAGTCCAATGTGCCAAAGGTATATTTGATTGCTATTTCAAGAAATTTTTCCTTAGCAGTTGCACTTCACTTTATACATTTGCTTTATGAAGAATTATTTTTATGAATGCCATAGTCAGAAACATACTGAATTTTTTTAAGGTTATGTAATAACCTTGTTCTTATGTTTTCCTGTTATATAAGGTGCTGTACATTAATGCAAAGCAAACCACAAAATATTTATTTCCCTGTGCAATGAACTCATTACTCAGTTTCAGGTGAGAGTGTACATTTAAGCTCAAAGCCAATTTTTTTTTTTAATGGAATTTCTTATCAGATATCGTTATTTTTTTATTCCTTTCATAATATATTTTTTTGCTGCCAAATACTGTGTTTTTGTTCTTAAGGCTTAATATTATATTACCAAAATGATTACTTTAATTCATTGTACCTGTACCAAAAACTTTCATTTATAAAGAAAATAAATCACGATTTCTTCATCTATGTTTGTCTGTTATGTGAGAATGCTGCACATTGCATCTATTCACAAATTATAATATTACTTTTCTTGTGCCATTAATTCATCAGTCTTTTCAGGCTAGAGTATGCATTTAAGTTCTAAAAGAAATTTTTTTCTTTAATCAAATGTCTTATTAATTATGGTTGTTTGTGTATGCATTTCAATCATAGTTATTCTCTTATTACCAAATGTTCCTTTTTTTAAGCACTAATATCAACAAAAGGAGTACTTTATTTTTTTTTCTTTTGTGCTTGTACCACAAAATATCTTTTGTAATAGAAAAATCATATTTTTTTCTTGTAGTTTATCTTAATGTCCTTAATTATTTTGGGCCAAAATCCTCTGACTTAATCTATTATGTCGGCTTAAGGAGATTAAACTGCACCAAAGTGTCTTCATTTTTAAGAGACCAATGTATAACGATCTATATGTTAGATATATAAATACTTATCGTAAATTTTATAATATATAAGAACTGTATTAGTAATAAACTAACCCAATGAACCCAATATACCTTAAAGAAGAATATGCATATATCAATTAGGTTAATATTTCCCTATTCTTTGGCCACTATTTGTTTTAAATTTTGGTTTGTAGCAACCAAAATCTCCAAAAGCTAGTCTGCAGATAATCGTACTCTGAATCTATTGCCTCCAAGAAGATGAAAAAGTAATGTCTAAAAAAATATCTTGGAGCTGGGAGGGGTCGGCAACTAGCCTATGGTTCACAAGAGAGGACGGGTTGTATCCGAGCAGTGTACCGCATTCTAAGCGGCAAAGATATTTTTTCTCACGCTATCATATGCTTTAATATATTTCTGAATATGACATATTTTATATGAAATTACATCTAAAAAACCTGCTCTTTATGAATATTTTGATGCTGTCAATCCATCTTTTCACTGAAATAAATTATAGCAAACTATAGTAATATACATTTTCTTGGTAGCTCAAAATTGAATTTTGAACGTAAATTAAGCCAGAATTCTTTATTATTTCGATAAAACAAACTATTTCATTCGATTCTGCATACTTTTAAACCCCTAATTCCATACCACTTTTATAAGTATTGGTTTATTTCTCTGCGTCATATATAAAACTAACATTATTTTATATTACATTTTTTTCCCTAAATATTTCTCGAATTTTGGCTTTATCAGCCAAAATCACCAGCATCCAGAATGCAAACAATCAGAATATGAATCTATAGACTCTAAGGAATAAAAATAACATTGTCTGCAAAAATCCCTAGGGGGGGGGGATGATTTCACCTGCTGGCCCATGGCCTAATATAAGAACTTTAAAAAATAATAGCGGGGATCCAAACAACCAATTTTCGTACTTCATAAACACAGATGTTGCGTTGGCGGGAGTTGAATGCTGGCGACTGGCGTGTGTTCGGTGTTCCCGTAGGATATCAGCTTTTGGTGGGGAGTGGTGGCGCGATATTTGAAATAGTGTTTCTACCAGAGCATTCGATCGGTGTTTTCTCTCTGTCGGGGTTACCTTATCTCACCCTGTGATCCCTGTCCCTACTGAATTGAAAAATAAGAAAAATAGGGGAAATTTGGCAAGATTATTCTGCAAATTAACCAATTAGTTACTGGTCTGACGCTGGACGGTTAATGATTAAACCATGCTTATTAAAGTAGCAAAATAGGAATTACTCCTTGATGCCCCTCGCAGCCTGATGCCCTAGGCGACCGCCTAGTTTCGCCTAATGGTAGGGCCAGCCGTGTCTATCATAAGGAAACAGAGCTTTTCTCCAATTTTTTTTTATTCTTGGCCGATTCACAAGTGTTTTAATGCATCCATGGCCCATGATTCTCTTGCTAATGCTGGTCTACAATTACTATCTATAGACCTAAACGGCATGTCCATAGATTGGAACAACTGACGGAGGATTTACCCGATTCCACCTTTAACCATGCTATTGAAAGTCCTGGACATGCTCAGGACTTTCAAGGGTCGGATTGCCCTCGTAGCCCTCAATTGGCCAATGCAACTGGTTCTCTATCTTGATGGAACTAGGACTCCGATCTCGGCGGATTCCCGAACCAAGTTAGCACGGATGATACTATCTCACAGTGTGTCTGCTTCCTCACGGATTCAGAGTGCCTTCACTTTATGGACTATCTGAGATTTGCAGCACAAAGAGATGCTGAAATTGACCCTTTTAACACATTGTCCCTAGTGTCAGGTTTATGAGATTCTACCCTTCGGGAAAATGATTCTGATGTAAGGAAGTTAGCCAATTTCTGGAAGACTTAGAGGTTCGGACGCTGACTACGAATCTGGCAAGTTACCTTTTTCAGAACCTTCTTGGAAAGAGGTCTAGCCAATAATACTATTACTATGGTTAAATCTGC
This sequence comes from Palaemon carinicauda, assembly GCF_036898095.1. Classification (NCBI taxonomy): domain Eukaryota; kingdom Metazoa; phylum Arthropoda; class Malacostraca; order Decapoda; family Palaemonidae; genus Palaemon; species Palaemon carinicauda. The sequence goes on along the minus strand of NC_090741.1, from coordinate 104,382,082 downwards.
TTTAAAGAAAATATTTCAGATCGGGTTCAATTTCAATTTTACAGATTCGTATTTTTTGTCTGTTCCGTGAGCCTGTACTAGACTAAAACCAGTAACTTGCCCTCACGCAGTTTCATGGGTTTTAGATGATGTCCTTGATCTAGATTCTCTGTCTGATATTGACTCATGCACTTATATAGCGCTTCTTAGAAAGACGTTATTTTTGATAAGTTTAGCCTCAGTAGCCAGATTATCTGAACTCTCAGCATTATCTAGAGAACCAAATCATATTGATTTCTTTCTTCTGGTGGAATTTTATTCTCTCTAGATGGAAAATTCTTAGAAAAGAATGAGGGTCCACAGAATAGATGGTCCCCGTGGAAGATTGTCCCACTTCCACAGGATCTATCTCTGTGCCCAGTTATCACTCTGGAAAACTATTTAAATAGACCTTCAGGACATTTGTTTGTTAGAAAGGATGGAGGAACCATTTCCCTGAAAGGAATCAGACAATGGATTCTGTATTTTATTAAAAGAACCAAGCCGGAATCTGTACCACATGGCCAAGATTAAAAAGATATAGTGGTTCCTCCAGATTTAACACAACCATTATAACAGGGTCCTATCTTCATATATATTTTCCCTCTTAGTGCCTTGTCTCCTAATAAGGAGCTGGGCAGCACCTGCCTTCCCTTTCACCCTACCTTAACATTGACCTTGATTTGGGGTGTAATTAAGAGATTGGTATATTAAAGATTTTAGTAAAACACGCTTAATTGAATTACTCTATTTTTAATTCAGTTCATTAACTTTTTGTGTATTTCCAAGCTTATGGGACCAATTCTCTGTTACTATTTCACGGAGCGACACAGGTTGAGCCCAGAAAAGGGATTTTGACGAAGGAAAAATCTATTCTGGGCGAGGGACCTGTGTCGCCCAGTGAACACCTCCCTCCCTTTTCCTCACCCTAGGCTGGCCCAAGCTTGGGGTGCTAATAGGAATGATGGGAGAAGAATAGGTAGTGGTGGTGGTGGGGGGGGGGGGGGCAGTAGCTGTAGTGAACGACACCTCATAGTAACGGGGGATTTTGAGGACGGAGAAGTCTAATTGCAGAGGGATCTCTGGTAGTGGTATCACTTGCCCCCAGTTTTAATACAGACATCCTTTAAGGGTGAGCGAGCTGGATATATTCCTAGCATTCCATGCAACTTTTTTCTCTGGTATATTTAGCAGTATTTATACCTTTGAAATGGTGCTTTAAGGAGCATTTCACTGGGCGACACCGGTCCCTCGCCCAGAAATAGATTTTTCCTTCGTCAAAATCCCTTCTATAGACCTAAGTTCTGAATGTATTTTGCAACCTTGAGTTTAGCTTACAACCTGCCTATGCTGAGACCATTTATATCGAGTCTGTTTGACTACTCGTCTTTCTTGCTCTTTACTGCTAAATATTGTGGTCCATCATGGCTTATGCCGTCTACTGTTCTTCAATTCCTACACACCCAATTATTGTATACAAAACTTGAGACCTAAAAATTTCATCTTTCATAACCTTTTCTTTGTATTATTGTACTTAAAAGTTTTTCCTGTGCCAACCATGTATTTTCCTGCTGATTTTGTAACTATGCTATACAGTAGTTTTTGTATAGTTTCAGTAATAATAGCAAAGGTCAAATATAGGAGATCAACTTGATATTTTCACTAATGAATTGGTCATGTTTGGTAAACTTCTACTGTATTTATCCTTCATCATTATTACCATAATAAGACTTTTTTTCTAGTCTTGATTTATACTCTTGGAGATCTAAAGAGTCCTCGTCTTATTTTTTCTCTTTTCTTTTGTCTCTCCATTTTTCTGGAATTTATTAGGTTAGGTCATCCTTTATGGTCTCTTTTTCAAGCACATACAAGTCGGTCTTAATTTTTCTATATCTTCTAATATGAGCCATCTGTACCCCACTCATACATGACTGATATATTCTAAAGTTGTTACTTATCTTGGAATATTTTATATTAATTGTTCCTTCCTTCTCGTGTAGTTTTTTCTTTTTTGACTGGACTAATTTCCCTGTTTGAGTCCTTGGGCCAATAGCATCCTGCTTTTCTAACTAGGGTTGTAACTTAATTAGTAATCATACACATACCAAGGCACTTCCCCCAATTTTGGTGGGTAGCCAACATCAACAAATGAAACAAAATCAAAAAGGGGACCTCTACTCTCTACGTTCCTCCCAGCCTGACAAGGGACTCAACCGAGTTCAGCTGGTACTGCTAGGGTGCCACAGCCCACCCTCCCCCATTATCCACCACAGATGAAGCTTCATAACGCTGAATCCCCTACTGCTGCTACCTCCGCTGTCATCTAAGGCACTGGAGTAAGCAGCAGGGCCTACCGGAACTGCGTCACAATCGCTCGCCATTCATTCCTATTTCTAGCACGCTCTCTTGCCCCTCTTACATCTATCCTCCTATCACCCAGAGCTTTCTTCACTCCATCCATCCACCCAAACCTTGGTCTTCCTCTTGTACTTCTCCCATCAACTCTTGCATTCATCACCTTCTTTAGCAGATAGCCATTTTCCATTCTCTCAACATGGCCAAACCACCTCAACACATTCATATCCACTCTAGCTGCTAACTCATTTCTTACACCCGTTCTCACCCTCACCATTCGTTCCTAACCCCATCTACTCAAGATACACCAGCCATACTCCTTAGACACTTCACCTCAAACACATTCAATTTCTGTCTCTCCATCACTTTCATTCCCCACAACTCCGATCCATACATCACAGTTGGTACAATCACTTTCTCATATAGAACTCTTTACATTCATGCCCAACCCTCTATTTTTTACTACTCCCTTAACTGCCTCCAACACTTTGCAACCTTCATTCGCTCTCTGACGTACATCTGCTTCCACTCCACCATTTGCTGCAACAACAGACCCCAAGTACTTAAACTGATCCACCTCCTCAAGTAACTCTCCATTCAACATGACATTCAACCTTGCACAACCTTCCCTTCTCGTACATCTCATAACCTTACTCTTACCCACATTAACTCAACTTCCTTCTCTCACACACCCTTCCAAATTCTGTCACTAATCAGCCAAGCTTCTCTTCTCTAATAATAATGATAATATGCAAAAGGGGAGATCCCCTAAGATGCCATCCATGAATCATTGAAATGTGGCTCTACATTACATAGGCCAAAGCAGGGGTAATTGAAAGTATATCTTTTGAAGGAGGCTGTTGATTGCAGTCTTGAGAATGATTTCTGGGTTTGTTGGCACCTGATAATACCCCTTCAGGAGGTCATAAGTCGAAAGTACTTTAGCTCCGTGAAGGTAGGTGTTGATATTGGGGAGGTAGTAGTTGTCAGGTTCCATCTGCATGTGAAGATGCCTGTAATTCCCCACAAGAGCATAGGGATCTATCATTCTTCAAGATTATGTGCAGGGGCAATGACAATGAGCATGAAGCCTTTTGACAAGGCCCATTTTTGTCCATATTGGTGAATGTGCATTTAGCAGCTGCCAAATGGTCAAATATTGCAAACATTGTGGACCCCTTCATCATGATACGGTGATAGATACCGTGCTTGGCAGGAACAATTGGTGTCTTGCATGTGTTGGACAGAAGACATCGGGATATTAAGTGAGGTGGTAGGTGCATTACTTGCAGCTCATGCATTACAAAGCCAAACTGTAAACTATTGAACAGAGGATTACCTTCAGCCTACATATCTAGAAGTTTTGTTAAAAAAACATGGAAACATTTAGGTAATGGGAGTTATGGAAACTGGATGGTTAGTCACCAGGGCTAGAGCTACCAGTAACTAATTTACCTAGTAGTGTGATTATAAGTTTGATAAGCTCTCCCTTCAAGATGTAAGCAATGAGAGTCCTGGGTAAGACTTTTTTAAATACGTGTAAAGTTACTGTTATCACAAGTCTATGGATTTGACTGGAAAGTAGGAAGATGAATAATGGTAAGAGTGAAAGAAGCAACTGAAGATTAAGAACGACAACGTTGGAAGGAACACTTTAGTGAGGTTATGAATAGGAGATATGAAGGGAATAATTTTATTGATATACCTGAAGCTGATAAAGACCTTGATTTGCCCATGAATGAATTCAGTGTGTTTGAAGTCGAAGCTATTCTCAAAAAACTGAGAGTGAAAGCCCCTAGATACGATTGCATAACTGAGATGATACTGGCCGTAAATTACTTTTTTGTAGAATGTTGTATGAAGAGGCAAAACCTGATGAATGGGTATTAGGTGTGTTGGTGAAAATAAAAAAGTCCTGACTAATTACAACTAATTACAGATGTATAACACTTACGTCCATTGTTATGAAAAGATATACTGTATTATGCTTATTCTAAAGAGACTGGAGAGAGGGATTGATGAAAAGCTGAGAGATGAACAAGCAGGATTTAGAAAAGGTAGAAGTTGCAATGACCAAATTTTCATTTTGAGACTTGTACAGCAATGCATAAATATAGAAATCCCCTTTTGATGACATTTGTGGTCTATGAAAAAGCCTTTAATAGGGTGCACCGGCCAATTTTGTGAAGTGTCCTGTGTTATTATGGAATTCCTTTTAATTATGTATTATTATTACAAGCCAAGCTACAACCCTAGTTGAAAAAGCAAGATGCTATAAGCCAAAGGGCTCCAACAGGGAAAAATAGCCTAGTGAGGAAAGGAAATAAGGAAATAAATTATATAAAAAGTAATGAAAAATTAAGGGATTTTGACGAAGGAAAAATTTATTTCTGTGCTCGACCTGTGTTGCCCAGTGAAATGCTCCTCTAGCGCCATTTCTAAGGCATAGTTATTGCTAAATATACCAGAGAAAAAAGAGAGGCATAGAAAACTGGGGCGTGATTGAACCACGACCATAGATCCCTCACCAATTAGACCTCTCCTTCATCAACATCCCTCTCCACCCCTATATCTCCCCACCTCTTATCTGCATTCTTCTATCAGCACCTGCGTTGGTCAGACGTGTTTTATTTTGCTCTGTGTTGTTTTGTGTTTTTGAAGATGTCCGATGTTTTGGAGATCCCTGCTCCTGAGTTGAGTATTATATTTGCCTGTTTGGGATTTCTGGGTAGCGACATTTATTCTTGACCGTGTTTGGTTTTTTGTTATCGCCGCTTGTTGTTCCCTTTCGGGGGTTCGCCACGGCCATTGGTGTCGCTTCCTCGTTATCTCTCTGTTTATCGAGCTTTCATTTAGTTTCTTATACTATTCGTAAGCCCTTGTTTATGTTTTGGAAATCTAATTTAATATTTTGGCATGATCATATTTTATAGCGAGCTACACCCTTCAGGTTTATTAGCGCTGTGCTTGTTAGCCTATTTGGCCGATCCGTTAGCGGTATTAACAACATTAAAGTGGATAACTAACATATATACTATAAAAAGACTTTTGTCAGCTTGTATAACAAAAACATTTGCTGCAAGTTTGAAGTTTTGAAGTTCTACTGATTCAACTACCCATATTAGGCATGTCATCCCACAACTTGTCACAGCTGGAATAAAACTTCTAGAATACTGTGTAGTATTGAGCCTCATTGATGGAGAAGGCCTGTCTTAGTTAACTGCATGACTAGCATTACAAACAGGATGGAACTGTCGAGGAAGATCTGAATGTAAACGATGGTCAGAATTATGAAAAACGTATGCAATATGCATAATAAACTAATTGAACGACGGTGCCAAAGATTGATATCTAGATCAGGAATAAGAAATTTAATAGACCACAAGTTCATGTCCAACAAATTATGATGAGAATCAGCAGCTGAAGACCAGAAAGGAGAACAATACTCGAAACAAGGTAGAATGAAGGAATAAAAAATTAATTCAGAATAGAATGATCACCGAAAATCTTGCAAGATTCTCTCAATGAGCCAATTTTTTAGTCAATTGAAGAAGACGCAGACCTGATGCGTTTCTCAAAAGTAAATTTGGTGTTGAGAATCACACCTGAAATTTTAAGTCATACAAAGTTAAACATTATCAATGCTGAGATCTGGATGTTGAGGAGCCACTGTCCTTAACCTACTTACAATCATACTTTAGGATTCAACTTCATACCCCAGAATTTGCACCATGCACTAATTTTAGCTAGATCTCTTGTAAGGGATTCAGCAATCTCAGAACTACATTCAGGAGAAGGAATTGATGCAAAGAGTAGCATCATCTACATATGCCACAAGCTTGTTTTCTAGGCCAAACCACATGTGTATATAGTACGAAAACTAATTGGCCAAGAACACTACCCTGTGGAACACCAGATATCACATTCCTATACTCACAGGTCACAATGGTGCCTATCAACAATTTCTCTTTGAGATCTATTATTTAAAAATTCAATAATAATGTTAAGAAGCAGCCCACCCATTCCCAACTGTTTGAGTTAGAAAACAAGGGCCTCATGATTAACACTGTCAAAGGCAGCACTAAAATCAAGGCCAATCATACGAACTTCCTGACCACAATCAAGGGATTTCTGTACAGCATTGGAGATTGTAAGAAGGGCATCTCATGCTCCAAGGCCTTTATGAAAACCAAATTGTAAACTAGGGAACATATGATTATCTTCAGCAAACCTATTAAGACATTTTGCCAAAAGACGTTAAAAAACTTTAGATATGTGAGTTATGGAAATTGGCCAGTAATCAGTTGGTCTTGAGCTACCACACACATTTATATAGTGGAGTAACATTACCAATTCTCCAAGTACTAAAAGCTCCCCTTCTTGCTAACTTGCATAAAGTAACATAACTTAGAGCTAAGAAATCTGCAGTCTTTATAAAAAACAAAGGAAAAATACCATTTGGGTCTACACCTCCATAAGCATCAAGGTCCATCATAAGAGCTTTAATTTCACAAGATCGAAAAGCTAAACTAGTTATTTTAGCCTCGGCAAAATAGAAATGAAGAAGTTCAAGTTTCTTATTACTCTGTTTACTGTCAAACACATCAGCCAAAAGGGTTGCCTTTTCCTTTGGACAGTAAGTGACTGAGCCATCTGGTTTAAGTAAAGTAGGAACTGTTGCATCTACACCAAAGAGTGCAGATTTATGGGTAGTCCACCACTTGTGTTCCGGTGTTGTAACAGAAAGGATTTCTTTATGGTTAGATTGTATTCCTTTTCAGTTGAAGCATAAACACTCTGAGCAAAAGCTCTAAGCTGAGTATAGTTATTTCAGGTCAAATCGGATCTGTTACCCTTCCAAAGATGATAGGCCTCCTGCTTCCCCAGATAAGCATATCTACAATCATCATTGAACCATGGTTTGGCCTTCACTCGGTACCTTAGCACACGAGAAGGGATACACCTATTAATTATGCTGACTAGATTCATATTCAAAGGGACAACATGATCAACACTACTATACAATTGTGACCAATTCAAGCCCAAAAGATCATGCAAAATCCCATTTCAGTCTGCTTGCGATTTCATATAAATTTTACAAGAGTATGATACACAAGGGACAGGCTGCTCAGTCTTCACTACTAATGAAATCAAGGCATGATCAGATTTCCCGACTGGAGAACCAACCTTACTTGTTATAACGTGAGGGGAGTCTGTGTATATGAGGCCCAAGCAGTTACCAGACCTGTGAGTAGCTTCGCTTATGATTTTCTCACAGTCTGATTCAGAGGCAAAGTCTAAAGCTTTAGCCATGACTATCAGTAGGAGAAACAGAGCTTATGGTGTAAATTTGATTATCTGTTCATGAGCATAGCAAGTGCTAAGTTGATGTTAATGGAATCTTATCAAGTAAATTTCCAGTGAACAGCGTAGTACTCCAAGAGGATGTGTTGACACCTATGTTGTTTATCATCCTCATGGATTTTGTGATGCGTAGAACAGTCAGAGATGGTGGAGAATGATTGGACTGGATTGGTTATAGGAATTTAGCAGACCTAGAGTATGCTGATAATGCTGTCCTTGTTAGTAGAACACCACAGGATTTGCAATGCTTGCTTACCAGAATGTATGAAATATTACATGAGGTTGGACTGAAGATAAATAGAAGAAAGACAGAGATGATGAGAACAGAGTATGCAATGGAAGATGAAATATCATTGGAAGGGGAAAGGATTAATGAGGTAGAATCATTTAAGTATTTAGGAGCTAGATCTCCAATACAGGGTCTTTAGAATTAGTTTACTGAAAGATTTAAAAAAGCAAATTGGACAATGGCTAGGTTAAGTAAAATTTGGAAATCAAACCGCCTGAAATTGCATATAAAAATCAGACTATATATCAGTTTAGTGAGATTGGTGTTACTCTTTAGACATGAGTCATGGTATGGCAATGAAACAATCTCTAATAGATTTAGTAGATTTTAGAACAAAGCCCTCAGAAGGATATTGGGAGTTAAATTGCTGGACAGAATTGAAAAGGAATCTATAAGGAGATTACTTGAGTGCCATATGTGGATGAGATCATGATGAGGGCTAGATGGAGATGGTTTGGGCAAGTTCTTTGCCGTCCCTAAGAGATATTAGTTCACCAAACGTACAGCTGGGCTCCATAAGGGACTAGAAGAGTTGGAAGACCCAGGTCTATGTGGCTGAGGACTATGAAGCGCTAAGTAGGAGATTATGACTGGAGAAGTACTTAATTGAAAGCTCAAAATAGAGATGACTGGCAAAATCTAACAGAGGCCCTTTGTGTCAATAGGCGTAGGTGGAGATGATGATGATGATGGTGATGGTGATGAAAGAAGTGAATAAGGTGAAAAAAGTAGCTTGGTGTGCAAATATGTGGAAGAGAAGTGGAGTATTTGAAGTGGGAAGGCATATTGAAGTCAAGCTGCTCTTGTATAAGTGAATTGTCATTGTTATAAATTAATTAACACTAAAATTTGAAGCTTTCAAGATGTAAAAATTTAGAATTTCAGGATGATTAAACTGCTTTCAAAAGGTTTGCATAGGTGGAAAAAGTTAATCAGTGTATTTTGATATAATTTTTCTGCACAGTGCCTGAGAAGTTAATTAGTGAAAAGTCGATCATTTTAAAGGCTTGGGAAATATGAGTGCGAGACCATAAATACAGTAATATTAGTTGTTTGAGCAGTTGCGTATTAATGTACAGGAAGTGATAATGTTCAAGACGGGGTTGTGTAGCCATGGATATCTGTTTAGGATTGTCAATGTACAAGTAATATACCATCTGTGGGTATTCAGTATATGAAGCAGCTAATGTTATAGAAGTTTTCTAAATTGAATTGCAACCTTTGGTTAATAATCAAGGTTGAACAGTTGTTAATGTAAAATCCATCTATCCTGTAGAACTCTTATTTTAGTCTGAATGTCTTTATACAAGTATATTTGATGTCTTATACGCATAAGCAGAATATTCAGGAGCAATTATAAATCCATGCATGGCCTTGATCAATCTGTAAGTATTAGCAACCCAATTCAGGACTCTAAACATTGTAGTATTATCCTACCTAAAGGGAACTAGACACTGGTGATGTGAGAACTCTTAAGAATACTAGTGTTAATACAACCTGTTAGGAAAAGTCTTGAAAGCACGCTGTGAAGGAAATTTCCCTTCTGGGTGATGCTACTCTCTGTTACAGACAACTGAAATATTATGATCCCTCCATCCCCTTTCTCATATTGTCTTGTTCATCTCATTCTCAAGAATCGGACTTCTTGGGTTACGAGCTTATACCTCTTGCTTGAATGGTCAGTTAATTTTTGCAAACATTGATTTTAGACATACTGAGATTTAGACTGCAGTATCCTATGAATATACGTTGGATGGTTGGTTTCTGGACTATTTTCCAAAAGTGCTACACTGGACTTGATGGACTGTCGCAAAGATTAGCTCTCTATTTATTTATTTCCTGAATTAATTGTTAGTCTGATTCTATACGATTGATATGGTTGAAAAAAACAGATTAGGTTTTGTAAACAAGCTTATTTTTCATACAAGACTATTGATAATGTATGAAATGCCTATCGCCAATCCATTCATTCTCCGTGGGTTTCATAGTTTGTAAGGTACTCTTAGTAAGGTGGATATTTACTATTTACCAGTGGGTTAAAGCCATGCATGTGTGAAGTCACTTGTAGCTATTCCATTACTTGTCTGTAAGACATCAGATTGCATGTACCTGTGAACAAATTGATCACGAATGTTGGCTTTGTGATTGATAGGTTTGTATGAAACATTTTTTTTTTAAATGATATTCTTAGAGGGGTTTGCGACTATTGAATAATTAGACTTAACACTGCAATGATTGCAGTCCTGTATTTTACTGGAGCCACTACTTTAAAAGGAAATTGCATATTGATTAAGAATGACAAATTTATATACAGCACTACTTTACATATGTTTTCCGTATATGGTGCTTCGGCTTTGGGAAATGTAACTGCTTTACCATTTAAAGATTTTGTGGAACAGTGGGGCTTTTATAGATTTAGCCACTACATAATATAGCAACAACATGAGATATTCATTTCAACCTGCTCTGCATTGTCAGGCCAATAAATTTATTCTTGTTGATGGATATTTAGGATTTGAATGTTTTGAAGTTACTCTTGAAATAATTTACTGCAACCATATTAAGCATATTTCTTTGCAGGTAAAGCTGAGGTAAAGGAATGGAGTTTGTCATTGTTTGGCACTGAAACTGAACCTGGTCAGGCAGTTCCCACCTTGTCAGGTGAGTTTCATCCTATAGCTCAGCCCAGTGACCCTGCACATCATCAGGTGGTTGACACCACAGAGGGTAAAACTGAAACACGTGACCCAGACACAGAGATAGGCCACCAGTCTTCTTCCTCTTCAGCAACAATTCCACCCAGCCCATATGCTATAGAGTTCTTAAGTCCTCAGAAATCGCTGCCACCTGGCTGCAGTCGTGTGGATTCATCTGGGGCTTGCATAGGTTTGTGCCTTGTAGTGATTTTGGGGCACATGGTGGTGGGATATTTTCTGCTGCATCAGTCTAGTAAAACCCATGTAGAAAAAGAGGAGCAGGAGGAGGAGGAGGAGGAGGAAAAAATGGAGAAAGTTGTCAGTAGAAATATATGCGATTTAATTAGTTGTACTCTTAATGCTGGATTTATACATTTTTATTCCTACGGGAGACAAGTTGAAGCTTCTCCGACATTTTTACAACAGACTTTGCTAGAGAGAGTCAGTTAGTTTTTTAATCTCTAGCTTTTAGATATATAAATGTACTTAAAATATACATCCCTTGAAACTTCACTGTGTGGGAGACACTTTTATGGAGTGGACAATGGACATGTATTCACTGAAGAAGAAAGGCAGTGGAGAGAACTGGTCCAAATACTCTCACTTGGCACTGAAGTCCAAAGAAACTAGAAATAATTCCAGGGTTTTTTTCTTATGATAAGAATAAATCAAAACCCTCCAAGATTTCTTGTGCGTATGTTCTTTTCATAGAGTGCCTTTGGCATTTTATACTCATTTTTACTCTACATACTATAGAAATATCTCCAGCTATTATGATACTTGTGGAAAACAGAAGTTTTATAGCAGGTGAAGGACACTAGAAATATGCTTACTTGGCTTATTGACAGCTTATAGATATTTTATTTTCCTCTGGCCAAACTTTGTAAGTTCGACAGAATAGGGTATTATATGTGTTGGTTCATGTACCATACTAGTATGTATGTGAATCTTTGTAGAACAGGTTTTTTGATATACAGTAACTTGATAAGTCTGGCCTGAGAGAATAATAGTCCTGTTGATTAGATGTCATGTCTTCCAATGGTGGAACACCGTCAGTCAATTGACTTTTTAAAATGGAGGAAATTTTATGGTTACTGTGAAGTTGGAATTAGTAAAGGAAAAATGCATATTACTTGGATAGAATATGGTACTCGTTTAATTGCAAACTATTTTGACCATGGAATTTAATATTTTATGATTAGAATGAGTGTTTTTACATTACCCAATACAGTAATTTAATGTCATAATGGTGTTGAACAATGACAATTTTCTTCTGATGTTGCATGTATTTTGCACAATATGCTCTTAGGAATAGATACCAGGAATTATTTTGTTTAGGTACTTGAACTTTAATTATAGTTTGGAAGAGAAAAATTTACTATGAAGTCTAACCGTAATTGGTGTTAAATTTATTTTTGCTTTTCTTTGATTTTATCGGTGTGGCATTTAATATTAATTTTATGATTGTCATATCTCTCTCTCTCTCTCTCTCTCTCTCTCTCTCTCTCTCTCTCTCTCTCTCTCTCTCTCTCTCTCTCTCTCTCTCTCTCTCTGTTAGTGAAAATTTAACTTTCTTATTGGTAGTTCTGCAAATTATAGGTAAACCTTACAAACAGTTATTTATTCATGATACACACACACACACACACACACACACACATATATATATATATATATATATATATATATATATATATATATAACTGAAACTAAAATTTATTTTATTTTGATATATTTTGCTATTTGGCAGAATTCCTATAAATGCTCAATTACATAAAAGTTAACAATTTTGCTTGCACTGAATTATAGGGTTTTCTTTTTATGATTCCTCTGCTACTTGAATACAATTGTAATTTCAGGGCCATAATGTTAATATTTTTCCAGCCTCTAGACTGGAAGATGGAAGAAAATATTTATTTATAGTTATTACTGCATTCACTGATGATATATGCTTTAAGACACACTATGCATGCTGTATATCCTCTTATATAAGTAATGAAGTTAAATTATAATTGTATGCACATATACCCTCCAGGAACTGAAGACATACTGAATACTCCACCAATAGTTTTCGTTAACAAAACTGAAAATGGTAAAATCAAGCATGTCCTATTTCCTGTCCTTCAACCAACCTGTTTCTGCATTTTAAATAGCTTTGGATGAATTTGGGAAATCCTACAGTAATTTTGTTTCAGATCTATTATTGTGAGCTAAGTCTGTTGCACTCGACTGCAAACTTCAAACCTAATTTTATATGAAGTAGATAGTGCAATGTATGGTTGAAAGAATTCTGATATTGTCATTCTATTTAAAAAGATTTTAGGTTTCAATTAAGGCATCTCAGGTTCACAATTAGTTCCTAATTACTGATGTTTGTTTGAGGATTCATTCATTTAGAGGATTCATTTATTTAGAATTAACTCCTTAGATTTGAATTAGGACTACAGTACTGAAATTTTTCTAATGCGTTTTCTTAGATATTTCAAAAATGATAAAATTTGTTTTACATAGGAGGTTGTTAGATCAGATGGACAAGTGATACATTCAAGCTCTTACTCAAAACATTGCACTTAGTTAATGCGACAAAAGGATTTTCCCATAATTATGAAAGCACCGAAGCTGATTTCACTTTGTAATCGAAAGTGCTTATAGTTAATTTCTATGGCTTTTCTAAGATACTTTTAAAGCATTATTGATACAAAATTACTAAGTTTTAAAACCTGTAGTCTTTACAGCTGAAAGAGGTTAACATAGGCTTCAATGTTGGTGTTGGTCATAGATAATGTCATCTGAAACAGAACCTTGTCAATTCTGGGGGGATTATTGGTCTGCTATAACTAAGGTAAAGATTAGTTAGTCCATTCTGTCAGACCTGTTTGTCCTGCAATAAAAGTGATAATCATGTGCCTTGTCTTTCATAAACTGATTTGGGTCCAAACTTGCAAGTCATAGCATCGAAGGTTTGTTTCCTTACACTATTAGGTAGGGTAGCTAGGTAGAACATGTCTGGGTTTGCAAGTCTGACCCTTGAATTAGTTTAAGAAATAGGAGCACTTGTTTTCCTTTTCTTGCCCCTAAGTAAATACAGTTTATACAAGTTTCCTTACCAAAAGCGTCGGTCACATGGTTTTCTCCTCGTGAAAAAGCTTTTTCTTTTCAACTCTGTTGTTATTCTTGCTAATATCTATATAACATGAGCATGCAGAAGATTTACACTAATCTTACCCAGAATTCATATTATCATTATCTTGAAGCAAGAGCTTTTTGACCTTGAAATAAAACTTGACAACAAAACTCCCTTTCGCTGTGATACTAGATCTTCCGTCAATATATGAGCCGAGTTTCATCCTGAAGGAGGAGTTGCTATTGGTCAGTCGTACCAGCAAAATTGCCTCTTCAAAAACTTTAAATCAATCGGTAATAGTGTTTTCTGCTTCTCTGGCATTTTTATTTCTTACAAATTTGGTGGTTAATATGGTTTATCTTTTCAAAAGTTCACAGATAAACACATATCTCTACCAAGTTGATTTAGGTTGCTAGCTAGTCCTACAATAGCTATTTATTCCATCTGTGCGTTACTGTGTATGTACGTATATGATATTTATCCATTTTATGTTTTAAATATCAGACAATGATGACAGAAAAACCTGACTTAATCTTTCACCACCCCATTCTTATGTCATGGATCCATAGGCTAAATATACATTCAATTGTCGTCAATACTCTTCACTTAACCTTTTTTAGCACTTGTGGAAACTTTTTTTTATTTCTTCTCCTCTCAAATGGTTCAAGATTTAAGCACAGAATTTAAGAAATTTCTGATGATGATTTCATAATAATGGAACAAGTAAATAGTCTAATTGGCATATCATCTTGTAATTTGGTTTTTCCTCCTCTCCCTTCTTAGAGAGTGAGTGCTTTATTATTGAATTTTTCATAAGGAGCTACAGTTTTTATAAATATAAATTTATGATATGACGAGTGCTTTTTAGGATAATGGAAAGAGTACCGATTACAACAGCATCATTATTGATCTTGAGCATAGCCACTTTGTAATACACTACTGTATCAAGTATTTGCTCCTCTTCCTTCCATTCTTTATCATTGAGCTTAGAAAAAATCCTGTGCCTAAGATATTTTCAACCGTTAGACTCCATATGTTGGTTATACATCTTTGGATTACAAATAAAGGTATAGAGCCTTGGGTAAAGTAGTCTTCAAATACATTCCTGTGGCTTTTATTTCAAACGTGCCAGCCTGTTATTGATTTAGGCCATTTTATACTCCTTATATCAAAGCATACCTTTGTATTTTGTACCTGTGATGTAGTCAGTCTAATGTTGACCCCACCATTATTCTTTATTATAAGCCAAACGTAGTGACATTTTGCACCATCTTCCTTCCATTTTTATCAAATACTGTAGTAGAGTTAAAGTGTCAGGTTTCAGTTCCAGTTTCATCAGAATATTGTAGTTGCTTACTAGAATGTCAGCCAAGCAAGCCTATTCCCCACTGTGGTGCCCAATCACAGCAGTGGCCTCCACCAGTAAACAGCTTAAACTTATGGTCCCGGGCAGTGATCGATCTGCCGCCATGTGAATGCTAGGCCAACACGTTACCACTCTACTAGTCAGGAGGCTAGTAAAGGGTTATGAAACACATTGTGGTTTTGGGCCATTTTAAATTTCTGGTGATTTTTACATTTAGGCATCATGCTCCAAAATTGTTTGATGTGCACCATAAGTTGTGAGTTTATGCTTCATTTGCTTCTAATTTCTTATGACTTTAGCATAAGTGGTGACTGTTATGCCATTTCATTAATGGCAGTTTGGTGCAATTGATGATGGTGTGTGCAACAATGGTGGCATTATTTGCCATATGTGATAGCTTTATACTCCATACCACTTTATTTTTTGGAAATTTTTAGGTGGATGGTCTTCATTTTAGTGTATTATAGCATTATTGACTTATGCAGAGTATTTGGTTGGATAAAAGTATTTATGATATGCTCAAAACACCCAGACTAGAGTACCAGCAGTCATCCTATTGACATCACCACTTTCTTGATGTCATTACAAGTTCTTTTGGGCTTGCAACTGCTGTAGTTCAGGCACAGATGGTTTTGGTGCTAGATTGCTTTTGGCACCAGCAGTTTTGGCACTACTGTAGTATATTGGCAAAGAGTTTTAGTGTAGTTCCATTAATGACAAAAGTTGTCACTCATTCAATATTATTGTTATTACTAGCTAAGCTACAACTCTAGTTGGAAAAGCAACAAGGAAAGTAGGCCTGTGAGGAAAGAAAATCTGGAAGTGAACTATATATGAGAAGTAATAACCAAGAAATAAAATATATTTTACCATAACATTCTTAAAAATTAGATCTCATAAATTAGGAAAAGACTTGCATTTCAACCTGTTAAAATGAAAGCATTTGCAGCAAGAATGAATTTCGAAAGTTTCACCAATTTAATTGCCAGTTTAGGAAGATCATTCTACAATGTGTCATAGCTGAAATAAAACTTCAAGAATACTGTACAGTTTTGAACTTGATGATTCAGAAGGCAAGGCTGTAAGAATTATCTGCATGACTAGGACTATGAAGATCTGAATATAAAGGATGGGCAGAATTATGAAAAGTCTTATGTAATATGCATAAAGAAATAACTGCTCTGTTGTGTCAGAGATTAATATCCAAATCGGGAATAAAAAAAAAAATAGACCTGGTTTTTTGTCCAACAAATTTGGTTAAGAGTCAGCTGCTAAAACAAGACAGTAGAACAATACTCAAAACAAGGTAAAATGAAAGAATTAATACATTTCCACAAGATTGATTGATCACCAAAAATCTAAAGACTTCAATTAGTCGACTAACTGATGATTTTCAAGATTTCCATTAAAGGATTGGTAGCAACTCGTTAATCAGTCAGTACTTATTCATAAATGCATGGGATTACTCACTGAATTCATATGTCGCCTCCTTTGACTCAAGATACCGAAGAAGCCGTTTGGTTGATACAATGGCCATTTAACACACTCCGTTCTGGCTGGAGTTCGGTTCATGTACTGCAGTGAGATCTAGTATTATAACAAATGTGGCTGTTTGGTTGTGGTAGTTATATTTTAAGATTGAGAAGCTCTTGCTTCAAAATGTAGTAATACCCACGTGAATTCTGGGCAAGAACTGAAATAATTTTTTTTTTTTTTTTAGGTTTTTAGACTTCTGAATCGTTTCTTATATTAAAGTGGGAGAGATTGATAGCACAACTAAGTAACAAATTAGGGTATATATGGAATATCATTCAAAATTGTGGTTGATTAACATTTATGAAAATAGAGGGGTACAGTAATAGTTAAGATTTTAAATTATTAGATTGTGTAAAAAAGTTTTGTTTAAAAAAAAAATAAATACACTGTAATGTATGTATGCATAAATGTAGACTATCTCATTATATGATATTGGTATATAGAATTTTGATTTAATAAAATGTGTTGTATTAGTTTTAGTCAAGGAGATGCTGTGCGTATATGCATTAATCAGAAGAAACTCTTTTAACTTATTACTAACCATAATTTGATGGACCTCTTAAGGATGGGTAATGTTATGTTCACAGAAAGTCACAAGGGAAATGGTACAATAATGTTTGTATCTGATAAAAATTCATTTAGGCAAGATTTTTATTTTAATTTATACATATGAGGATGAAGACTAATAAAATGTTTAGTGATGCCTGTTATTTTAAAGAATATTTATAATGGCACTGGTCAGTGCAATAGCTGCTTGAAGGTATTTTCACATCTTCAAGTGATTGTCATGCTGTATGTTAGCAGCAGTGCTCACGGTTTCTTTTTTCAATCTATCTGCAGTACTGTACTTTTAATCTTAAAACAAATGGTAAGATGTTTGGGAGGATCAGTGTACGAGTTTTCATACCTCAAGTTAACCAAAGATGACTCCTGTTCTCTCGATCATGTTCAAGAATAACATTACCTCCAAGTATTTCATATAGAAAGTATTATTCTTTTATTTATCAGTTTGGAAATGTGTGCAAGTGTTTATTTAGAGAGTTGTATATAGATGGTCCTCAGGTTATGACGGAGATTGTTCATATGTTGTGGTGCAAGTCGAATTTCAACTTACGTCTGAACGCATCTAAATACAGTACTGAAGTCTCCTCCCATGCTATTGCAGTGTAGTAAAATCGCAATGTAGAACATAAAACACATTTTAGGAAATGGAAACATATCTAAGGTTGAAAAATATAGGACCTAAATATACTATAGAATAATACAAAACAGTGAAAAAATTAGTAATACATAAATACCTTATGGGAGATGCATTGTATTCATAAAACATTGTAGGACAAGACTGTCATAATCCGAAGACCTACTACACTGGTATGTTTATGTATGAAGTCACCACTGATGTACTTAATTTTTATGTGATTATCTACTGGTGGCCAATAGTTTAGAAGTCTGACATTATAATAAATGTTGACACAAGACAATTATAAGACTACAGTTTGTTCATTATGGTATCTGTAAATATTGAATGTATGAATGCTTGATTTTCATTGGATGTTTTTATTGTAGTGCTCATCTGACACTTGAGGATATCTTCATGTGTGAAGATAAAAAGAGACATGGTACTGTTCTGCTTTTTACATCTTCTTTTTGGGGTAGTTATAATCCTTTAGTTATGATAACCAGTCAGGTTTATTTCCATTTAGGCTGTTTTTGGGGATGGGTGGACACGCTCGGTTTAAAATCAAAAGATGCTTTTTTAACAAAGGTAACAAGTACTGAATTGTAATGCGATTGGAATTATTTGTCATATGAAAAGAGAAGCAGCTATGCAAAACCATACCAGGAAAGAAAATCAAAAGTTTCATGTGTGAAAGGTACTTACCGTATATTGCCTAACTTTTTTTTATTTTTAGGATATTAGTAGTAATACAGTACAGGTATATGAATATTAGGTGTCCAGGTAATGCAAATTGACAAATTTCGTGAAAATTACTATCATACTGTATTTCTATTTTACCAGAAAACTGTTGTTTTGAAAACCAAAATTATAAGAATTTGATTCTTTTTTGCTCAAAATCCCTTACTTTGATTTATAATATTTTCCCTAGAAAGTTCTAAACTGTTTCCATTAATCTAATTTTGTACACTATTATTAATTGCTGTTAGGTTTTCTTTCATTAATCATGGCGAAGTCTTATTAAATTAGTGCTTTAGTCACATTCACAATTGTTACCACTCTATTGTCATAATGTTTTGTTTATATAAATGAAATCTTTGTGATATTTCCAAATTATTGACAATGTCATTCAAGAAAGAAATCCCATAGAAATGAGGCATGCTACTGTAATGATAAATGTAGTGGAACTTGAAATTAAAGGCTTGCTACAAACTTATAAAACCAAATTTTGAAACCTGGAAAACTGCAGTCATCTTTGCATAATGTGATCTTGTCATAATATAGAACAATCCTATACCCAATGAAGTGAAGTTTACCAGAAATTTAAATTTTTAAAAGATTTTGAATAGTTTTGGTATCGAAGATTAATAGTAAAAGTCCTCTTTAGGGGGAGGAGTATAAATACAGGTAGAAGAACTTTTGTCATACGATAAAACACTTAAAACTTTCAGACATCTGTTTTTTTTTTTTTAGATGTTAGTGCCTGAAACTTGTTTTTCATCAAAATTTTATATGCAAAATTTTGTCCTTGACTGACAGCTATCTTTCTAGAAGTGAAAGTCCATTAATAAATCATGAATTCAGTCATGTTAAAATGATAGAATAGTACACAATTTTTTTGATCCAGGATGGAGGGTTGCAAGCATATCACATAACATTATAAATATTTGTTTCCAAGTTAGTTTTTGGATATGATTGTATCTTTTTCTGGAAGTATATAATTTCCTTTATTGATTGTTGGCTATTTTTTATAACTGTAAGTTGTTAGTTATTTGTGATATATTAACACAATTTTCTTCCAGATATGTCCAGCTGTAATATTGTTTGATACTGGTAATAGCTTAGATTTAAATGCTAAGGCAGAGAAGTTACCCAAGGACTGTGGGATCTAGATATGAGTTTGTTTCTAACTAAGACTATGAATGTTGTCAGTAGATATTGCTCAACGTAAAGTCTTGTGAGGTGGGGAGTGTTATCAAAGTTTAATGTAATCAGCCACAAATTAGTATAATTTGTTAGAAGTCCAGTTATTCATATTGATGCTATATTTCTGCACTTATTTTCTATTGTTTATTAATGGTTTAGCAGTCAAGTTTGAGTGTGTTGTTAATGCAGTAATCAGGAAACATAGAAACACAAGATTTATGATATTACTGTAAGTGAAGTCCGTTATTTAAGAACAGTTGCATTGTTATAGCAAGAATTGGCATCTCTTATACCTGACCTTGTCAGAGGGCATACACAGTTTATTCGGTCATTGTCCATCATTTTTATTATAATTGTACAGCAAGAATTTTATTGAATCATACAAAAGGTGTATAGCTAATATGTGGTTTCTTTATATCAGGATGTGTAGCTGTTTTTGTGCTTTAATTGCATCAGACTACCAGTGCTAGGGATTCCAATTATTCTTAACCCTTAATGTTGTTGTCGATAAAAGCTATTTAAATCTTTCATTATTTGATGCTTTTTTACATCTGTGCAATGTATACTAGTACTTTCCTTTTAATATTAGTTATTCCATAATGTTTTTTCCCTTTTTCAATTTGAAGCTCCTTTTCATCTGGATACTATACAGTTCTGCTTTACAATTGATTCATGCCTATACAGATGAACAGTGATGTATTACAGTACAGTATATTGTTTACACATGCATAATATATATATATATATATATATATATATATATATATAAAATGATTATGTATATTCATGTTTAACACATATAGACATATATACTGTATATGCATATAGATATATATATATACTATATATATATACTATATATATATACTATATATATATATATATATATATATATATATATATATATATATATATATATGTATGTATGTATGTATATATATGTATATATAAAATATATATATTATATTTATATATATATATATATATTATACAGTATATATAGTATATATGTATATATAGATAGATATATGTGTATATATATAGATAGATAGATAGATAATATATATATATATATATATATATATATATATATATATATATATATATATATATATATAATATATATAGATCTATATATATACAGTATATATACATATATGTGTGTGTATATATATATATATATATATATATATATATATATATATATATATATATATATATTATATATATATTATATATATATGTATATATATTATATATATATATATATATATATATATATGTATATATATATATAGATCTATATATATATATATATATATATATATATATATATATGTGTGTGTGTGTGTGTGTGTGCATGTGTGTATAAATTTATTTATGTGTAGAGGTGTATATATGTATATTTTTGTATTTAATGTAAATTTTAGGACAGCGATTTTTTTTTAGTAAATGAGGAGCATTTCCTGAAAATTAAGTAATGTTGTGTGTGCACCTATTGGTTTGGATACTTTTTAGATTTGGATAGGTTTTTAATTCTATTGGAATATCAGAGGTCAAAACCTTATTTATTTTAGAAGTCCTCTTGTACAGTGATTTTTTCAAACAAGAGTTAATTTTCCATTTATTTAAAGTTGATTATATAAGGTATTAGTCCATTCCAGACCCCATAAAAAATCATGTCGTAAATTATTTTTACTTGAAGATTACTGTATTGTAATTTCATACATGAGATCATTAAAAACTAGATAAGTAGATGGAATAATGGAAAATGAAGATATTCCAATTTACCTCTTGAAATAGTTGGTGACCAAAATGTTAGGTTGTCTGTTTAGGTCAGACTTGAGCACACCATTGACATAGAATTTTTCAATATTTAACTTAGCCGGTGATTATATAGCTGCAACTCTGTTGCTCGACAGACAACTCTACGGAAAAAACTCGCCAGCGATCGCTACACAGGTTGCGGGTGTGCCCAACAGCGCCATCTGTCGACCAGATACCCAGCTCTCAATGTAAACAAAGACTCAATTTTCTCTCTGTCGAGGTGTCGACAAGACGTACTTTACTCGCTGTTGCTAAACTGGAGTTTTTCACATCTATTTGGTGAAGTACTATATTCTAGTTTTGAGCTTTCGCTATGCATGTGTTTTATCTTCATCTTAAATCTTGAACTCGTTTTGGATAGATTTAATTATGGTGACAAAGAGAGTATGGACTTTCTTTCACTTTTAAATGGCCAACCCTTCCCTTAGACGGAAGTGTGTTTAGGCTTTTAGTAATTATCTTATCACGTTATAGATTTTCCTCTATATATTTTATATCTCTCCGCCTTTTTTAGGCCTCTTCGATTAACTTTCCATTTATTATAAACATATAAAAATAAATTTTAATGTTTTGTTTATATAGACCTTTCCTGAGAGTAGGCGGTCCTAACTTGGAAACCGAAGTTAATCAACGTTGAGCCCTTTATATCGTAATTAGCTTTTAAAGAGCTAAGGATTTAAAACTTTTTAAATGTAATATTTTATGAAAGAATTTCTTTGATAGTCTTCGTACTGTTTTCAAAGATGAACTAACGTTTAGTTTATTTATGCTACGCAGTTGTTGACGTTCAGGACGTTCAACATGCGCTCTATCGTTACGATAGAGAGAGAGTGTATCACGGTTTCACTTTGCAGTAAGAGTAAATCGATTCTGACGTTTTGTTCATTCTTTCTTAGCTTAAATGTTTTAAATTCTATTTTAAAGGAACTTTTTATTTGAAAAACCTTTCAGTTTTTTCCTTTAGTCAAATAACATGTTTTTTTGACGAAATATAATTGGGCTCTTCTCTTAGGTGCGAAATCAAGAGAGAAAGAGAGAGAGAGATAGAGACGGAGGGAGAGAGAGGAGAGAAAACGTTCCGTTCAAGCGGGTAACGTTGTTCTTGAGTTACTCTCGTCCCTAGTCGCTGTACGGGGAGGAAGGATAAAACGTTTTTAGTTTTTTATTCTCGTCCCCAGGCTATGTGCGGTGAGAGATTGAAAACGTAGTTATATGAACTAGTGTTTAGTCTCTTTCCCAGCCACTGATTTTTTTATCTTAAAATATGTTTTCTGTTTTTTGCTGGTATTAATGAGCTTGCATTATATGACTGATTTCGCAATTACTACCTTTTAATGAAGGGTAGAATTGCATGTTTCAGGTAGAAATCAGTAAAAGTTTCGATTTCAGTGAAATAAGTGCAAAACAGAAAATCGAAGTGATAAGGTGATATGCGCAAAGTGTTAGTGTTGCGTCCGAGGGTTCGTCTGTTCGTGCCTGTCGTTCACCTAGTCCGGGACCTCTTGCATGCTCCCAAGCCCAGGGGAGAAGTAATGTCAAACGACTTATGGGTTCGAGAGGCCTTGATCAACGAACAGACGTTTTCCCTCTATGGTATCGGGTGTATCTTACCAAGATCTCCCCTACCATAAGACGAGAGAGACGTTGTTTCTCCTCGTCATCCGAAGGCTTTTCGCATAAGAAACTTGTCACAAGGTTTCGAAGCCCTTAAGCGAAAGTCAGTCCTTTCAGGACAGGTCCAGCTTCCTGGTTACAACTATTAGGACAGCTCTGACCCTATGCAGTCATCGGATAACTGCTCGCCGCCTAACAAAAGCGTAACACAGACTCCGAGAGTCTTTTTTTGTTGGCAAAGTGTTGCGGTCACAGACGTTACCCTCGTCTCTTACCACAACCATTTCCGTTGATCCTTAATGGGTTGTATGGCAAGACATGCAGTATATGCTTGCCTCCCTTATGGAAGACTATTCTGCTGATTAGTCCGTTGAGTCTAGCCGTTTATCTCATCGATATCCTGGCTTTCAGCCAACCTAACGTTCCTTTGTGCTTACTGTTGACGTTGGCGTAGCTTAGTCACGTCAGTCAGGTTGTTTAGAACCACACTCGATGCGGTCTCGTGTGGTTTTTCAGCCGCATTTGGACGTTAGGCCACTTGCTGATGCTCCTGTTGACGTTCAAGACGTTCACTAACAATCGGAGTTGACTTGTTTTGACGCTGTGCGTCAACCTCCGCATTCTAGAGTTGTTTTGACTGCTCAGTCTAGGCAGTCAAAGCAGTCTCGAGTGGACGCTGTGCGTCCTCACGCACCTGTTGTGGTTGACAGTTCAGTTGTTGACAGTTCACAGACTGTCAAGCAGTTGCATGACGTTGCGTTCTGGTCTGCTACTAATGCACCAGTGAGTGTGGACTCTGCTTGTAAAGCATTGCCACCACGGTAGGTCTCTCCCTTGCTTGAGACTCAGCTTTTATCGGACAAGGTTCCTGTAGATGAGGAAGTTGCTGTTCCCCCTCCTACTGATATTCCCTTGAGGACTCTGTCAGATGGAGAGGAGCCTAAAGCTGCTTAGCCTCCTATGGACTTTAATTAAATCATGATGATTTTTTTAAGGATCTTTGTCCAGATCTTTTTGTAACTGCTGCTCCTCGTTCGCCTAAACGTCAGAGCTTACACTAGGCCTAGCTACTTCGAAGCCGTTGTTTTTAAGCTAGTGCTCTCTCGCTCTCCTCGAGAGCTTTAGGTTGGCTAGGCGACTGGTTTTTCACCAGGAGGAGTTTGGGGGATACAGCCTTTGCTTTCCCTTCTTTTAAACTGGTTTATAGAGCGAGAGTCTGATATGACACGAGAGAAGTTCTCGGCTTGGGAGTTCATGCCTCTGCCCAGATAGACTTCTCAATTCTCGTAGACTCTCCCTGGCGCCTGGCCAGGAGACGCTCCAAGTTTTTTACAGGTCAACTTAACAGCTGTTTTCGAGCCTTTGAAGTTTTGCTGTACAATTATGTCATGCATAACAAGGCTTTCAGGGATGGTAAGCGGTACCGCCTCAGTCGCTAACCCCGTCTGTTGCCACACCTGCTCCCGTAGACCCTAAATGGGCTTTGCTGCAAGACATGCAGTCCAAGCTTGCGTCCTTGATAGAGGACTTTAATGCGGAGAAGGTTGCTACCGAACCTTCTGGCCAACAACCTTCCAACCGGTCGGTTGTGCGCCCTGTTGACGCTGAGGTAACCTACTCGCGTCTGCCAGTTGAGGTGGTTCCTCCACCGATGCGACCCAGTGTGGGTTGCCAGCCGCACGTTGACGTTAAGCGACGCTCGGAGGTGGTTGTTGACGTTCAGGACGTTCAACAACCAGCAGAGGTGACTTGTTTTGACGCAGTGCGTCAACCTCAGCAACCCGGTAGGGTGTTGACTGCACAACCCAGACGGTCTAGACAGTCTCGGGTTGACGCTGTGCTTCCTCGCGCACCCATGGTTGTTGACAGTTCATAGACTGTGCAGCAGTTCCATGATGTTGCGTCCGGCTCCGTCACGCATGCACCAGTGCGACCGGACTCAGCGAGCCAGACGTTGCCCACTCCGTTGCCGTTTCCTCATCAGTTTTCGGATGAGGAACCCTCTGATGAGGACGTTGCTGAACAACAAGACGATCAGCCCCCAGAATAGATCAAGCCCTGCTATCCATCCAGAAGATGCTGAAGAAGGAACGCTGCTCAGTCAGGCTGTGGATGAGTCTGGTAGGGACGCTGTCATCCGTGGAACAATTTGTGTCACTAGGAAGACTACACCTCCGTCCTCTTCAATACCATCTAGCTTTTCACTGGAAAAAGGACAAGACGCTAGAAGCGGTCTCGATCCCGGTTTCCGAAAAGATAAAGTCTTGTCTGACTTGGTGGAAGGACAATATCAACCTAAGAGAGGGTCTTCCCCTGGCTGTTCAGACTCCCAACCACGTTCTCTTCTCGGACGCATCGGACGTGGGCTGGGGCGCGACACTAGACGGTCGGGAATGCTCAGGACTGTGGAACTCGAGTCGGAGGAGCATGCATATCAACTGCAAGGAGCTGTTGGCAGTACATCTGGCCTTGAAAAGCTTCAAGTCTCTCCTTCGAGGCAAAGTGGTGGAAGTTAACTCGGACATCACCACGGCCTTGGCGTACATCTCCAAACAAGGAGGTACCCACTCACTGACGTTGTACGAGATCGCAAGGGACCTGCTCATCTGGTCAAAAGGTCAAGACATCTCCCTAGTAACGAGGTTCATCCAAGGCGACTTGAACGTCATAGCAGATTGTCTCAGTCGGAAAGGGCAAGTAATTCCAACCGAATGGACCCTCCACAAGGATGTGTGCAAGAGACTTTGGGCCACTTGGGGTAAAACCATCCATAGATCTCTTTGCAACCTCGCTGACCAAGAGGCTTCCAATCTATTGCTCTCCAGTCCCGGACCCAGCAGCAATACATATAGATGCTTTCCTCCTAGATTGGTCACATCTGGATCTCTACGCATTCCCACCGTTCAAGATTGTCAACAAGGTACTGCAGAAGTTCGCCTCTCACGAAGGGACAAGGTTGACGTTAGTTGCTTCCCTCTGGCCCGCGAGAGAATGGTTCACCGAGATACTTCGATGGTTAGTAGACGTTCCCAGTAGTCTTCCTCTAAGGGTAGACCTTCTACGTCAGCCACACGTAAAGAAGGTACTCCAAAGCCTCCACGCTCTTCGTCTGACTGCCTTCAGACTATCGAAAGACTCTCGAGAGCTAGAGGCTTTTCGAAGGAAGCAGCCAGTGCGATTGCTAGAGCAAGGAGAGCTTCTTCCATTAGAGTCTACCAATCGAAGTGGGAAGTCTTCCGAGACTGGTGCAAGTCAGTTTCTGTATCCTCGACCAGTATCTCTGTAGCTCAAATAGCTGTTTTTCTCTTATACCTGAGAAAAGGACGATCCCTTTCAGCTCCCACTATCAAGGGCTACAGAAGCATGTTGGCATCGGTCTTCCGGCATAGAGGCTTAGATCTTTCCAAACATAAAGATCTGCAAGACCTCCTTAAGTCTTTTGAGACCACCAAGGAGCGTCGTTTGGCTACCCCTGGATGGAATTTAGACGTGGTACTAAGATTCTTCATGTCAGACAGGTTGGAGCCGTTACAATCAGCCTCCCTGAAAGATCTCACTCTTAAGACACTTTTCCTGGTATGCTTAGCCTCAGCTAAAAGAGTCAGTGAGATTCATGCCTTCAGCAAGAACATAGGATTTTCGTCAGAAAAAGCCACTTGTTCGCTATAACTTGGTTTTCTAGCCAAAAATAAGCTGCCTTCTCGGCCTTGGCCTAAATCTTTCGATATCCCCAGCTTATCGGAGATCGTAGGCAATGAACTAGAAAGAGTCTTATGCCCTGTTAGAGCTCTTAAGTTCTATTTAAAGCGTACTAAACCTTTACAAGGCCAATCTGAAGCTTTATGGTGTTCAGTTAAGAAACCATCCTTGCCTTTGTCAAAGAATGCTTGGTCAGACTTTATCAGATTGTTAATACGAGATGCTCATTCACATCTGAGTGAGGAAGACCGAACTTTGCTTAAAGATGCACGAAGTTAGAGCTGTAACAACTTCCGTGGCCTTTAAGCAAAATATATCTCTGCAAAGTATAATGGACGCAACCTATTGGAGAAGCAAGTCAGTGTTCGCGTCATTTTACTTGAAAGATGTCCAGTCTCTTTACAAGAACTGCTACACACTGGGACCATTCGTAGCAGCGAGTGCAGTAGTGGGTGAGGGCTCAACCACTACAATTCCCTAATTCCTTATCCTTTTAATCTGTCTCTTGAAATGTTTTTTTTTTTTATGGGTTGTCCGGAAGGCTAAGAAGCCTTTCGCATCCTGGTTGATTTGGCGGGTGGTCAAAGTCATTTCTTGAGAGCGCCTAGATTAGGGGTTTGATGAGGTCCTGTTGTATGGGTTGCAACCCTTGATACTTCAGATCCTAGGGGTCGATCAGCATCCTAAGAGGATCGCGAGGCTCCGTAAGGAAGACGTACTTAAAAGGCAGAGTAATTGTTCAAGTCGACTTCCTTACCAGGTACCTATTTATTTTGTTTTTGTTATTTTGATAACTTCTAAAATGAAATAAAAAACTCTTAGCTCATAAAAGTGTAAACATATATTACTGGTCTCTACCCACCATCCTGGGTGTGAATCAGCTATATAATCACCGGCTAAGTTAAATATTGAAAAATGTTATTTTGATTATAAAATAAATTTTTGAATATACTTACCCGGTGATTATGAATTAAATGACCCTCCCTTCCTCCCCAATAGAGACGCAGTGGGACGAGGAGAAAATTGAGTCTTTGTTTACATTGAGAGCTGGGTATCTGGTCGACAGATGGCGCTGTTGGGCACACCCGCAACCTGTGTAGCGATCGCTGGCGAGTTTTTTCCGTAGAGTTGTCTGTCGAGCAACAGAGTTGCAGCTATATAATCACCGGGTAAGTATATTCAAAAATTTATTTTATAATCAAAATAACATTTTTATTAAAGTTTTTTAATTGTTCACTGGGAGATGACAACACTTGGACTAAGTCCATGATTCGGTTGATCCTTATGTTTGAGTGGTGTTATGCTGTTTGTGATCCATGGATTTAAGGTTAAAGTTTTAAGAAGTCTTATTGTTTTCTCACTGGAAATATCTTTGATGTTTGCATCAAAATTATTGATTTTCTTTTTTGAAGTCTTAATTTAGGTGAATTGAGAAAAACTCTGCCTCTGAGGTTTTACTTTCTGACAAAATATCCCTTACACAAGCGG